>NC_056736.1:660369247-660516747 GCF_019279795.1 Protopterus annectens | reverse complement strand
CTGTTCCAGAGTATGGGAAGTCTCTGGGATAGGAATCTATTCCTCCAGCATGTCCTGTTTATTGTGGTGACAAGGTTTAGGTCCCTAGAGCATGTAGCCTGGAGAGATTGGGATTTCTTTAGGTGTAGCATGTCCAACAGCTCTGGGTTTGGCATAGCTTTATATGTTGGGCAGAGATCACCTCGGAGTAGGCGATATGCTACAGAGTAAAGCTGGAGATTTTTGAGACGGTCAGTGTAGGGCATTTGTTTGAGGCCAGTAATCCTCTATGTGAGGTACTTCTGTGGCCTTTCCAGCTGCTGCAGATGTCTGGTGAGGTACATTCCAAAAGGAGCATTGTACCCTATAATGGGTCTAATGAGTGTCGAGTAGAGGAGAACAATGACATCTTTTTCCTGGATGAGAACCCATTTATGATGTGGTTTGCCACGCAGAAGGACTTCCTGACTACTGTGGTGATGTGACTATCAAAGGCAACAGTACTGTCCACCTGGGTCCCAAGGTCTCTTATCACACATTTGGTGTTAAGTAGATTGCTGCCTATGTGGTAGTTCGTGGGTACAGAGTTTTTATTCCAACCTAAACTACTATGTACATACAAACACTGCAAGACCAGCAATATACAATGCACATAACAACACTACTCACTCTGTCTGTAGGTCTGAAACCTCTTACAAATGTGTACTTGGCCTGTGTCTGCAATTCCTGCTGTAAGAGGTATTGCAACTTGCCATCTGTAACACTGCTTCCCACGTACAGGAAGGATGTCCTCCATACTTGAAAGGTTAAGGGACAATGTCCACATGAGTCAGCAATTTATAGTACTGGGTTGCCATGACAGTGGTTATCTGAATTACTACACAGCAGGCTGCATGCAGTTAGCAACTGTTGCACACTGATTGGTGCAGACCCCATCACCTGGTCATGTGCATCACCTACAAAAGCCATGCTGCAATCCATTCAAACCAGCTCAATCGCTCTAGTGGAGTGAGAGAGAGAGATAGAGAGAGAGAAAGACACTGAAAAAAAAAACAGAAACAGAAAGGTGTCACACCTGTCAGGAAAAAAAAGGTATGTAAAACATAAATGTATGTAACTGAATGTAGTATGTGGTATAAATTAATAGGATATATGATGTTGAATATTTGATATGTGCCATCTGTAGTTGTCCCTGTAATGATGTTCTGCTGAACAACTGCTCTGCATAATACTGTCTGTCCCTGTAGGCAGTGGGACATACCCACCAACTGTGCAGATCAGCAATGAATGACAAAGATGTAAGCCATAATATCTGTGTGTGTTGTTATTGTGGGCAATAGCGGGTGGTGGAAGTACTGCTGTCATGATAGACACATGGGTGTCAAAGCACACTACTTGCAGGTTAATGTGTAATGTAGCATGCACAAATGCCATAGGTGTATAATAGGCTTACCAGCAGTCTCTCACCATATATGCCATCCTAATGTTAGTCTGTATTTACATGTGACACCTGTCTGTGTTGCAGCAAGGCAGAACAGTGCAGCTGTGAATGAAAGACAGTTACAGAATGTGGACCAGATATCTGTATGTGCTCCACATATAGATAAATATCTGGATGATATAGAATGAGACAAGTATGTCTACAGATACGCAGGCACTCATATAGATATAGGTATATCAACAGCCTACAAGATATATCTACACATATATGTACATATATATAGGGGAAATAGTATGTAACTGGCCAGCAAAGTTAGTGTCCCCACAGGGAGTGTAGCTACAAACACATAGCACAAAGCTTGGTACAATGCAACATATGTCCCAATGGTGGGTAAGCAGCCAACATACCAATTGCATTCAGTGAACGGTTTGTTGTAGCTGATATGGTGGGGGAGAGACAAAGATGTGTATTAAGAACTATGGTAACCCTGCTGTATGAGTTGCTCAGACCTGTTTCCATCTTTATGTCTTCCAGGGAACATGGCGCACACATGTTTGCCATCGTACAGTGCTGCTGAAACTGAGGTGATAATAGAACATTTGGTACAGCAATCTGAACAGCTGTTTGGCCAGACAGCCCACGATCAGCAGGAGAGGACCACCCTGTGGAAAGAGCTAGCCCACAGGGTCAATGGTGTCAGACTGCATAACCGCAGCTATGAGCAGTTCTGCCATCATTGTACCGACCTGCTTCGCCAGGTATGTTGGTGTGCAGCTGCAGTATGGGGGGAACCACCTTGCAATGGAGGGGCAATCCACCCATCCACCTCTCACCCATGTTTAGGAACTTCTCAGCAGCCTTGTGGCACCTGCCCGCCTGCAGCACCAACACCTGGCAGGGCGCATTGTGGAGGTGGGTGCCACTGGCACACCAGCTGAGGAGCATGCAGGTAAGGCCCCAGGGTACATCATTACACCAGTCTTGTGTATACATCTGCAACTGTACAGGTACATCATGCAAATCTGAGATGTCATATACATAGTCTGTTGCTGTGTAGTAGTAATAAACAGTTGTGCATAAGCTGTATTTTTGTGGAATTCTACTGTTGTTGTAACATAATGCTGCACTCACCCTTTACGAATGCCACAGCTGTGGCCACTGACATCAACTTTCTCACACTCTTATGTAGGTCCCTCCAGGATACCACCATGGCAGCAGCCTGTAGCCGGTGCGTATGGTTCGTGTTCATGCATGATAATACACTGGGCATGTAATAGCTATGGAATATTCCATGCACACATCTAACACACCTACCCATACTACATGCTGTACACATTCATGTTTTGTTGCTGCAAAATGCACTGCATCACAGTAGAGACCATGCTGGGGTATCGGAAGGGTACAACAGACACATGCAAGATAACTAACATCCTGTCAATGTGCAATCTGTCCACAGGGATGAGAAGTATGGCAGGACACACAGCCTACAGTAGAGACATGTGTATAACAACACCCCCATGGCTGTAGCTGCACACAATCAGGTTAAGTAAACATAGCAGACGTAACCCTGACCCCATAGCACTCATGACAGCAGTGTGTGCACTCCAAGGGATGTGCACATGAGTAGACCTTGCAACCATGCAGAGGTCTGGGACATGAGTACGGCACCCCCCACAGCCATGGTAAGGTCTGCTGGTTGCCAATGTAATAGTCTTGTACTGGTCATACATGCACTGCTGATGTTGTGATCTGTAAAGCAGACATCCAGCATTCACAAATGATATCTGTTAACATATCATCCCAGGTATGAGTTGTTATAACACATAAGGGCTGTGAGCATTGGAGCTGACATTACTGACACAATACTACATATGGAGCAATGGTATCTACATCTGTGAGGTATGGTCCACAGTACAAGGCAGGGTACGGAACAGGTCCACAGTAACACTTTGTATATGGGTGCAGTGTTAACAAGGGGAAGGGCCATCACCTACCAACACAACCCATGCATCACACACATGTATATTGCCACTAGCATGAAGTCACTATAGTTACACTGCATTCTGTTGAGCACCATATGTAATGCATGCTGACAGAAGGGTAATGGGAGGACCGTGTGTACAAATGTTGTGCAAACCACATGTAGGAGTTTGTGTGTGTGTGTGTGTGTGTGTGTGTGTGTGTGTGTGTGTGTGTGTGTGTGTGTGTGTGTGTGTGTGTGTGTGTGTGTGTGTGTGTTGATTGTGTCTGTAAGTGCAATCTCATGGAGAGGAGTGTGGTCGATGCACATCAGATGTGTGTGTACATGTGTGTTTGTGTGGGTGTCCATGTATGCACAGGTGATAGTGGGATTGATCACATGGTAGTACTTCTCCTTGTGATTGTGCTGTACATGTACATGGATTGACACATGAGACACTAGGACAACCTGTCTGATATGTGAACACAGGACAGCTGATAGTATAACAAGGTCTGTAGCATGGAACATGCATTGGGAGGGAAAGTCCATACCAGGTATACACATCATATTGCCAGCAACAGATAGATAACCAGCTACCCACATATGCAGCACTACTAATGCAATGAGGAATTACCAGAGCACATCAACGAGTGTACCCAGGTATTACTGTTGTCCGCATTATGGGATGATTGTGCAGCAGATGTGGCATGGACTGAGCACGACTGTAGTATGAGTCTCTGGTGTGTGACATATGTAGTGACTGTAGCAGCCCCAACCATATAGAGGCCATGTACACCATGACTGGACATACACAGGGTAATACGGGATGACAGCGGTGAGGCCATGTACAATCTACTCCACCCAAGTCAGGGAGGTGATGGAGTGACATGTCATGTGTTGTGATCACACGTGTCAGCATGGAGAGGAATGATATGTTAATGGGTAGTAGTAATGAGTGTATGTTAGCAAGTGCCATGCAGGATGGTGAACGTATGTAACTGAATGTGGGACTTTTTGTAAACCCAGGAAAAAGGAGGTAATAAAGTGGACTGTCAGTGTGTGTGAGAGAGTGTGTGAGAGTGTGTGTGTGAGTGTGTGTGAGAGTGTGTGTGAGTGTGAGTGTGGTGAGTGTGTCTACTGTTATGCAATGCTGTACACGTCTTAAAGTGTGTGTTTGTTTCCCCCACAAGTGGCGGGGTGGGTCAGGTTCCCTCCAGCATGCAAACTGAGGTAGGTGTCCGTACAGACCCTGATGATGATGATAGTACTGTTGAGGCACAGATGGGGATGTCAGAGGCTGACACTGCGCCATAATATGCCATCACCCTCCTAGTCATCCCAATCCCGCACACAGTTACACTGCCACTAAAAACCCCATCACATGTGGCCAGAGCAGAGGGATAGTTGGCGGGGTTGGTGACAGTGACCAGGAAAGTGTGATGTCCATGCCAACTGTGTTGGGTCACAGTCAGCATAGCCAGATGTCTGGCAGGGCACCACATCAGCAGATATACTGTGGTGCTTGTGGGAGGGCCGCAGATCATCATGCCCCTGGCAGAGATGCCACAACTGGTACCTCCAGGAGCATGTTTCAGGCCTTAATGGAGGCACAGGCACATATGCAAATGTATACTAGACAGTGCCTGGGGCTGCAGAGATCTGTTTTCTTAGCTGTAAGTGGCAACCTCCGTGAACTTGTTGTTGCCCTCGGTGAACAGTCCGAGGTCATGAATAGATGTTGTGGTGAGATGGTAGGCCTGCTTGGCCGTGGTATGTCTATGATTGAACTTGTGGTGGGAGTGGTGCGATGGTCGTGTGGATGTAGGCCAGAAACACCAGCAGCTGGTGGTCAACATGGACATGCCAGGATGCCAAGCTGCTCCTGTAGTGGCAGTACCAGCCACTGCACACCACTGGGGGTTCTGTCCACACCACACCACAGCAGGCCTCATGCACATGGCCCTGGCCAGTCCTAGACAGGACATGGTTCCAGCAGACATCTGTCATCATCAGGGGAGAGTAGCACCTCAAGATCTGTACCTGCACATGCCCATGGAACCTCTGGCAGGCATAGTCAGAGTGTCCGTGGCTGGAGGCAGTGAACTGCACACCCTGCCAGGTATGGTCTGCAGCTATCCAACAACACCCATATAGGGCAGCCACATGGCAGAACTGTGTGCATGCATACCCGCACACTATGCAAACACACCTAGGGCGACCCTGTACCAACACATACCACATCACCATGCCCCAATCAGTGAGCCAAACCCCTCACCCACACACATGGTGACACATGTATGGACCACCCTCGGCCTCTGGCATACCAGTAACACACCCTGTGCATATGATGATACCTGTGCCACATCCGTGTCATCCATAACATTGATGCAGGGACAGGCTAATATGGTTCTAATGCACATGGTGACTGTAATAGAGTGCTGCAATGTACTGCAGTGTAAGATGTTGTCAGGGGTAATGTATAATGCATACATGACAGGTACTGTAGCCATGCAGCTATGATGCATTTAACACACCCTGTGCATATGATGATACCTGTGCCACATCCGTGTCATCCATAACATTGATGCAGGGACAGGCTAATATGGTTCTAATGCACATGGTGACTCTAGTAGAGTGCTGAAATGTACTGCAGTGTAAGATTTTGTCAGGGGTAATGTGTAATGCATACATGTCAGGTAGTGTAGCCATGCAGCTATGATGCATTTAACACACCCTGTGCATATGATGATACCTGTGCCACATCCCTGTCATCCATAACATCAATGCAGGGACAGGCTAATATGATTCAGATGCACACAGAGACTGTAATAGAGTGCTGCAATGTACTGCAGTGTAAGATGTTGTCGGGGTAATGTGCAATGCATACATGTCAGGTAGTGTAGCCATGCAGCTATGATGCATTTAACTCATCCTGTGCATATGATGATACTTGTGCCACATCCCTGTCATCCATAACATCGATGCAGGGACAGGCTAATATGGTTCTGATGCACACAGTGACTGTAATAGAGTACTGCAATGTACTGCAATGTAAGATGTTGTCAGGGGTAATGTGTAATGCATGCATGTCAGGTAGTATAGCTATGCAGCTATGATGCATTTAACACACCATGTTGATATGTTGATACCTGTGCCACATCCCTGTCATCCATAACAGAGATGCAGGGACATGCTAATATGGTTCTGATGCACACGGTGACTGCAATAGAGTTCTGCAATGTACTGCAGTGTAAGATGTTGTCAGGGGTAATGTGTAATGCATACATGTCAGGTAGTGTAGCCATGCAGCTATGATGCATTTCAGCTGTTAGTAACACTGATTGCTATCTCCATAATGTTATCCATTTGTGTTATAGGTGTACATGTGTCAGCAGGAGGATGGTCTGCTGTCATGTTCCACAAGGGTATGTCACTGTGCTGACACCATGGCCGTGCCATATCTGGTGCACAGTTGCACACATGTCACAGATATATAACAGTTATTGCCCGTGCAACATTGACCGGTGGCCTGCTGGTACATGTATAATCTGCAGCCTTATGTCAACTCATCCACATACACACACATCCTTACTTGGCGACACTGTGTCTAGACCCCCTACCTAGGTGTGTAGTGCTACTGAACTGCTTTCATTGCACACATGACACCATGTTTAGGGTGAGGTGTGTACCAGGTCACATGTTACATGCAGAACATCCACAGACATGTATAATATGGTAATGGGGGATTTAATGTTTGTATATGGAGAATACATAATGTGTCAGACCATTATATACACATTGACTGACACATAACAGGCAGACACACATCATAGAGACCTGTGTGTATTATTTCTAACTAACTAACTAGTCCATGTGTCCAATGTGTTACAGGTAGGCTGCACACAGCACATGTGTAACCTAGCTGTATCCTGTTATCAGTCACCTGTATGGGTAATGGTGGCAGTGGTCACCAGAGAGTGGTACATGGGCCATATACTGGGTGCACCATGGTGTAATGATAATATACACAGCACCCACATCCCCCACTGGATATTGTACACACTGGATCCCATCTTGATACTCTGACATACCCACTATCACACATTGCCCATGAGGCTAATACAACCCATTGCATATCACAACAGTGGTACCACAGGGATATGCATGTAATGCACATGCCACAGGCATAGTAGGGTGTTGCATTGCTGTGCCACATCTAGGGGTGACAACAATATCTGTACTACCGTGTGGCAATGTGTATTGTATAGTATACCCTACAGATATTCAGACATGCACACATACACACACGTGGCAGACCTCAATGGGATTCCCATGCCTACTGACCCATTTGTACAACACTGTTGTGCTGGTACTGCAAGGCACATGTAGCTGTTAGGGAGAGGAGTGTAACAGGCTACATGTTATGTCCAATACAGTAGCGGCCACATCTGACTATGGCAATGGGAGTGGTGGTGGTTGTGAAAGCTGTCATGGACTTTCCAACTATAGGTGTACTAACACACAATCAGTGCTATCCTCAGTAATGCACATGTACTCATGTCAATACTGTGGTGCATTGCTGCAGGTGGTCATAGCTGTGTACCGGCAGGCAATCTGTAGACAGACACCATGTTAGTGACTGGCAGGATGAAAGTGACATGCATCAGACAATCCTCTGGGTGCCCTCTACACATGGCCACCAAGGTGATCCAGTTGACATGTATGCAACATGTTGTACAACACATGGTTAGTGTCTGTGATGGAGACCCGTACCCAAGCATGTTCAGTTGACTGTGGTAGTGTAGGTACTGGTGGCATGTGGCCCATACAGGGTGATGTCTCCTATATGTGACAGGTAGTACACAGCTGGCCACACATGTCGGTGTCAATCAAGCATAGGTTGTCTGAATGTATCCCAGCTGGAGACCTGCCATCAGCACATCTGTAGAGGGACTGACATGCACCAGTTTGGTGAGTAGCTATGCAGTAAGATGAATGTGTCAACAGATGGATGTTTGACAACAATGACTATGCCATTACTACATGTTGTAAGCCCTCACTAACATGTGCTGTACCAACGGTACTCTACAGTTACATTCCACATGTCTGAGTATTATCCAGTAGGGGATATATACGGTGACACAGCCCACACACCAGGTACACGACAGTGAGCCTTCAGAGTGCAGCTATGCCTGCAGGTGTGCTTGTTGTCAGTAGCAATGTTAGCTCTGCACCCTTCCCTGGGACAGCACTCTTGAAAGTAGTAATGCCATGTTACACTGCATGCCTGTGTGACAGCACTTACCCTGGGTTGCTACCCCTGCATGTCACACATTCACACAGATAACAGTGCTGTGCAGGCCTCATATACTTGTGTGTCCCAAACATGACACTCACTACCCTTTGCTACAGTAATGAGAGCACATAGTCACATGTACTGTACATGGCAGTACATACACATATTACAGATGTCATTTCCCTGCCTTCCCAGCTGTCACAGTTGTCTTGTGAGGTACATACCAAACGGGGCATTGTACTCTATTCAGGGTGTAATGAGGGATGAGTACAGTGGGACAATTACCCCCTTTTTTTTGGATGTAAAGCCCTCAGTGATGAGGTGTGTCACATAGGAGGATTTCCTTACTGTTGTGGCAATGTGGTTAATGATAGTGAGACCACTGTCCACCTGTGTCCCTATGTCTGTCAACACACTGTCAGTGTTTAGTGCACTGCCACCTATGTGGTAATTCATGGGTACATGGTATGTCCAAAGGGGATAACTATGCATTACTTGGCATTAAACGTGAGTCCATGGCTCTAGCACCAAGCATCTGTTTCTGTAAAGCCATGTTGTAGAATATCCACATCATTTGGGGATCCAATAATGGCTCCCAGTTTGGAGTCATCTGTGAACTTTTTTAGCCAGAGTTCCATAGTGTTGGCCTGATGGCCTGTACTTCAGGGAAGTAGATGCCAGGACCGACCCTGACATACTCCAATTTGTCAATTGTCTGGAGCAGGGATTGGACATGGCTATGTTTACAGTCTGGGTTCCGATGGTAAGTCAGTTGGCAACCCATCGAGTGAAACAGGTGTTTATGGCCAGCTTTGCATGTTTAACTATGTCTCTAGAGTGGGCAGTATTGTTGAAGGCCTTGGCAAAGTTCACATAGGCTGTGTGCACTGCCTTACCCTGCTCCACAGCTCCAGAGACTAAATCAAAGTAGTCAAACAGGTTCAGGAGACAAGACTGGCCTTGCACAAGACTGGTTGCCAATGTCTTTGTTAATAAGTTGAATGATAATGCATTCCATGCCCTTGCAGATCAGGCTCATCAGACTGATGCAACAGTAGTTCCCGGGATACAAGGTGGATTCCCCCTTGTGGAGTGTGATAACTGCAGCTGTGTGCCACTCAGTGGGATAGAAGCCTAGGGTGAGGCTATGATTACACATGGCACTTAGGTGAGAGGCAGGGTTATGTAGTAGCTCATGTGCTACATAGTCCGGGATGTCATCTGGTCCCATGGATGCTGTATTCCTAGCAGTGGAGTCAGCGGTTTCCACCTGTGTGGCCATGATGACTGGAATTTGGCAACCTTTTGTTACTGAGATGTGCCTTTTAGGGGGTGATGGGGCTGAATGTGGCACTAAATCGGTCTGCCGAGATATTGGAACACTCCTTTGAATCAGTATATTTAATGGCAATCTGTTGTAGCACAGAGCAGTTATGAGCATTTCAGTATAGATCTTGGACATAACTATAGAATGCCTTGTGGTTATCTTTGGAATTTATGCCACTTATATTTATATAACAAGCTGTGGTGGATTTTGAGGGATAGCAGCTTCTTACTGAGGCTGGTAAGGGAGCAGTTTCCATTTTGGGATTATCCTGTTAACTGCAACACTGTCTTCCTTCTGTTGTATAGACTGTTCATGGCAGTGGAGCACAAGATTGGCTTCCTTGTTTGGAGGACAGTGTTTCGGGTCTATGTGGGATTGCGCAATGCATGCACGAGTGGATGTGCCCATGCAATGCCTTAGTGTAGGATTCACCAGTTGCACTTTCAGCTCCCATCTCCATGGGTGTCATGAGGTTTGTCACGTCTTACTTGAGTAGCATGGCGTTGGCTTTGCAGAGGGTAGTCATGGAGGATCCTTACTGGCGGGTGGGGGTGGGATGTGGATGTCAACGGTGATTACCTAAACGTTAGACCTGACCTATGAGGGCTGGCCACTGGTGTGGGGCATCTGATACCCATGTTCATATTGACCAGGTCTAGGATATTGGAGACCCTGGTTCGACAATGGATTAGTTGATCCATGGGGTTGGAATGTATGAGTTCCCGGAACCGTTGGTAAAGGGTGGAGGTACACGAGGTGTTTTCCCAGTTAACGGCAAAGTATTTGGAATCACCCAGTATTATGGTGTTTTATTGTATCCGAATATTGTCCAGTATGTTTATAACAGTGTAGTGAGAACCTTGGACCATGGAGGGGGATCAGTAGGCAACTACAATTTGGATTGCAGTTTTACATAGTGTTAGTTGCACCTGGTTATTCTCAGATGCATTGTGTTTGACACTAGGCTGGAGGTGTGAATGACCTTGGTGAATATGGACACTCCTCCACCTGTAGTGTTGTGGTCTTGGTTTGTTGCCCAACATGTGTGATAAGGGTTGTAGGCAGATATTACAGGTGTGCTCTCTGGAACATTGCACCATGTCCCAGGTACTGCACAGATATCGATGTTCCCCATTTGTATGTGTGGCTCAGGAGAGTGCCTGTTTAGGTTTAGAGTTCTAACATTGAGTCGCATTACCATCAGTTTTGCATGCTTGTATCTGTTACAGTGGTGGTTTTGCCCTTTGAACCTTGCCTAGATTAGACGCTATGGGGGTGCCAGGAGCAGTAGCTAGTGACCTGAATCCCAGGGGCAACACGTGCAGTCCGTCTCTGCCAGAGCATCGTGGTTTGCACATCATGTCACCCCAGGCAGACAAATAATGGATCCCCTTTGTATGACATCAGACGCTTAGCCACTTGTTGAAGTCAGTGCTGTGTATATGTATATGTGTGGTATTTATATGTATATATGTAGATATATATCCCCATATATGTATGTGGATATGTATATGGCCATATATGTATGTGGATATGTATATGTGTATATATCTACATAGATATGTGGGTATATGTGCACACATATCTGTTTACCATATGTCCAGAACATTGAGTAGAGTCCTACCTCAGTACCAATAGTCCCAACACTGTAGTGCAAGGGGATATCATGGATGTATTGCGGGTATATATGTAGACTGTTGCCACTGTCATAGGGATATCTTAACAGACATGTTGGGTGTGGGAGGTCGCATCTGCTGTAGACATGTGCACCATTGCCTACTGACAGACATCCTAGGGGAAGCATAATACGGACCCACTGCTAGCAGAGTAATGATGCTGTGGACTACAGTAGGGATATGAACACTATATGAGGACAGTGTGACACTCTGTGGTCAGTCCAGATGTCTACACATGTCCCCTTCAGGTGAGACATGTGGACCACGCCTCCCAATGTGGATGTTGCTAGCCATGTACATGGGTATATCATGACAATACAGGGGTGCATATGCCCACACAGTGTATGCACGCAGGCACGCCAGTCTATCCAGACACATAATACCTGGTGCTGCTGAGTTTACATGGCCACATACTACTCAGTAGAGAATGATATACATCTGTACAGCATACCACAGCTTTGTCAGAAATACACAACAGTAATGCTGGCCTGGCAGCAGTATATCCTGCAAGTAACTGGACATAGCACACTAGGTATTTACAGTAGGCTGCTAGGCATGTCACGAAGCACTGGACAAACTACAGGTAGACTGCCACAACTCTGGAATACATATTGCATGGGGGAATACACATGTACCTATGATTATAGTGGCCTTGACATGCAGCTCACAGCACAGCATAGCAGACACCTGTGCGAAAATGCATACTCACATCCAATGGCAATGCAGCCACAGCCACATATGATACACAAGGTTAACACTGGAGCAGCATGTAACATCAGATAGAACAGGTAGGAGAACAATGGCATGTACCACAGTCTTTAAGAGCCCATGTGTTGTAAGTGCAATACACATACAGTCATCAATCATCCTAATCCAGGGGTCTGCAACCTGTGGATCTGATGCAGTGTGTCTCTTCAGCCCTGCAGTAGTGGGTCCTTGTGCCTCTGAGGATTAATGGACACACTACCACACACAAACACACACAGACACACACACACACACACACACACACACACACACACACACACACACACACACACACACACACACACAGACCCAGCCATCCTAACACAGGAACACAGGTATGGACATATGTTAGGTATTGTTGTTATACACTTAGTTATATTATATGTAGTATAACTATATATGGAACCATATATGCTTTGCTATCTTCATTGTAGGAGTCAGATAGCTGTTATGCTCCCCAATGACATTACTACGGTGGGTGAGAGGCCAGAAATGGCTCTTTGGATAGTGAAGGCCGCAGACCCCTGCCATACGTACACTGACCATAGTACCATACAGACATAAATAGAATGTCCAGGTAATGTCCTCAGACACAGCCCCTACTACACACAACATGTCCAGCAGTCTGTTATCTGACTGGCTGGTTATCAGGTATGCAGTCAATAACTAATGGTGTACAGACTATATGCACTATATATATGTGGGCTTCATTTGCACAACACATGTGTGCAATTCTGCAGTCTCGAGGTCAGTTTATGTAATAGTGTGCTATGCCCCTGTAAGGCAGTGTATGGGGGGTATGCACCATAACTATCCAAGGATGTCACAACATGTGAGGACCACCAGTAGTAAGCTGCCTTATGGTATGCGGATGTATATTACAATACATTTTACCTTGTGAACATTGCTGTCCTACTGCTGACTGCCATCAGTGTGATTATGACGATTACAGTTATGCATTGTTATGTGACAGATACCACCCATAGTGTCAACCCAGGTCTTTTCACCCTAGGGATTGCATGCAGGGTGTATTTAGAGGACACTGGGCTATACATCTGCATGACATACTGTGGATAGTTTGTTATGCTGTGACCACATCAGTCTTTTCTGTTGGATTACCTGAAGGCCCTGGCATGGACACCAACAGATGTGATGCTTTCAGACTACTGTCCTAAAGGATATGTTTGAGTGTTGCATTACTCTGTTTGTATGTATATCAAAGCATAATCAGCTATATGACATGGCATATACAACTGTAATAGTACACAATTGAACCCTTCCTATGTATACCAACCTGTGTGTTGTGTTACATCCATTGACTTCTCTGTGGGTATATGTGTCAGACAACACCTCTCTGTGGTATGGGTGATTCATACAATGTCCACCGGATGAGGTTGCAACTGTAGGGATACTGGCTGTTCAGTATGGTGTGCACCCTTTGACTATGTATCTTCCTAGACATACCTCTGTGTGGGTCTGTGTAGTTACATACATATCTATACATATGTATGTATACACACACACACACACACACACACACACACACACACATATATATATATATATATATATATATATATATATATATATATTTATGAGTATCTGCATATATGAGTATCTGCATACATGTGTCTGAGTATAGGTATCATAGGACTATTCATTGCTTACACATTGCACATTCACTGTGGTAGCAGACTGTACTGCATGATGTGTTATCAATACCAGCCTGGCATAATACTGGTAGGATGGCTTACTGTTAACATCTTGTGGCCATGTATTGTCAGGTCTTGGTTATGGCATTTGCAACAGTTCGTATTGTATTGCACGGGGGGATATCAATACATGTGAGACATATGTTGCTTGAGCCCTCTCACCCCCATTAATGGTGCTTGTGTTCAAATATGTCTTTGTTATGTTCTCTATGATACTTATAGATATATATTTCTGTATATACACACACACACACACACACACACACACACACACACACACACACACACACACACACATATATATGTGTGTGTGTGTGTATATATATATATATATATATATATATATATATATATATACACACACACACACACATATATATATATATATATATATATACACACACACACACACACACACACACATATATATATATATATATATATATATATATATATATATATATATTGCTGTATATATATGTATATCTTGACATATGTATGTAGACAGATTTGTATAGATGTTTGCATGGAGAGAGTGAGGTATATATATATATATATATATATATATATATATATATATATATATATATATATATATATGCAAAGCAAACAAATGAAACTAGATAACCACACAACTCCACCACTAGCACTGGAAAGACGAATAGCCACTTGGTTTAACGTTTTCGTTCCTTTAATAAAAACAGAACTTCATCAGAAATGCACCCAACGCTTTCTAATGGTCTTATATAGTGATATCACATAGGTCACATGTATAAAAGAACCAACCAAAGTTCGTTAAATACAAATTTCAAATAAATACTCACATAGTAATATCAAAACTAGTGTTTGTTACAAACGCTTATAACAGTCTATATTTTTCTAATTACCATAAAATGTATAATATGATGTGTATGTATGCACACAAAGAATAAGATCCAGTGAATTAAAATCTAGATCTTAATAAAAAACATTTAATGTTTATCACATCATTCAAGCCTGGTGGCTCATCTGCATTTAACCTAATCTGCCAAATGGCCTCCCTACATTCCAAGTGTACTTTGTAATCACCACTAAAAGGTCTGTCATCTACTCTTTCTAAAATGGAAAAAATATATAAATATATATATATATACACACATATATGTATACACACATACATCTAGATGTTAAAGTACACTTACTGTACTGTTGAATGATTGTGCTGGATGACATGTTTCTGGAGCCATCAGGTGCATGTATGTCTGTCATGTCTAAGTGGTAATTCACATTGTCTATAGTTTGTAGGGTCCTGGGTTCAAGCCTTGCAGGCACTGTTTAATTTGTTGCTGGGCAGAATATGGGCTGTTGGGTAAAAAGTGCTTAAGGCAATTTAAAGCAGTTCTAAGCGGGTGTGAGCGGGTTTGCGTGGAGCTAAGCACTGCTACCTTCCAGTGACAGTGTCATACACTCAGCTGGCTTCTATATTGCTTAACCTGTGTAGGCAGTGCTTATCCCCACGCAAATCCACGTACAACTGCTCAAAAGTGCCTTAATCACACTGTATCCAACGGGCTGTGTTCTGCCCAGCATCAAAATAAACAGCTTCTGCAGGCCACAAACCCACGACACTGCACACCATTGACAAGGCAATGTACCACTAAGCCATGCCAAATACAAATACATCTGCTGATTTCAGAAACATATCATCCAGCCCAGTCATGCAACAGTACAGAGAATGTATACCAACATCTAGATGTATGTCTGTGTACATATATTAATATCTAAACAGATACAACAGATCTATATCTGTAGTTATATATATTTCTGAAACTATATACATATATATCAATATATATGAACATATATACATGCAAATGCCTACATCGACCCATATATGTGTCTACACCTATGTGTCTTCATATACACAGCAAGTGACATGTGTACGCAGATATATATCTATGTAGGTATATACGGACATAGTTTTATATATATATATATATATATATATATATATATATATATATATATATATATATCTATATATGTCAGCAGATATATATATATATATCTATACAGGTATATATGGCCATACATCTGTAGATAGCAATGGTAGATTAACAAATGACACATATGTCCTCATGCACCATTAATGGGGTTGAGACGCTCCACACACTATATGTCTTGTACAAATAAGCATCCTCCCCCAGCCAAACACGTCTGCCCTGCAATACACTACCAAGTGTTGCAGATCCCATAGCCAGGTCCTGTCACAACATGGGCACACAATGTTACCAGTACTACATCCCACCTGTATGATGTCAAGCTAGTATTGGTAACATATCATGCAGTACAGTCTGCCTCCCATAGGAAATGTAACATGTGGAAGCCACCAACATCCCCAGGATACAGATACACAGGCACAAATATGCAGATACAGTATGTATATATATATATATATATATATATATATATATATATATATATATATATATATATATATACATACATACATACATATATATATATATATATATATATATATATATATATATATATATATATATATAGATATACATGTGGCTACACATACACACACAGCTATATGCACAGTAAGATACAAACATAGAAGGTGCACACAATATGGAACAGCCACTATGCCTACAGTTAACCCCTGAATGACTGGACACTGTATGGGCCACCCATACAAATGACAATCATTGCCTGCAACATATACCCACAGAGATGTCATAGGAAAAATACCACCCACAGGTTTGCAGACATGGAAACCTTTAATTGTGTACTATTACAGTTCTATATGCCATGTCATATAGCTGTTCAGACTCTGACAACTATGTAAACAGAGTAATGCAACTGTGAGCCACTTACAGTAATATAGTAGTCTGGAAAGGTTCACAACTGCTGCTGTCCAGGCTGAGCCCTTCACATTGTACAATAGGGAAGACAAACCTGGGCCACAGGACACCAAGCAATCAACAGTATGTAATGCAGGTGTATAGTTCAGCAGCCTCTATCTAACACTGTACAAACCCATTAGGTGGCAAAGACGTCATGTGACCATATGGGTTGTAACTGCTACATAACATGGCCGAACTGACACCATCACGAGCACACCAACAAACAGAACAGTTTGTATGGCAGGGGCAGTAGTCCTGCATTAACCAGATCCATGCCAGTAATGTAGATATAGGTGAACTATATGGTACTGTACATCCAGATACCTTAAAGGAAAACAACGGAATATCAAATCAAATATCTCTACCTGATGTCTCCCTAAAATCCTGTTATGTGATACAGCCTCAAAAAAACATAACCGCAGCTTTAAAAAAAATTCACTATTCTCTTTTACTGCTTAGGCTTCATACTTTTCCATACTGTTTGACTTTCAGTTTTAAAACCAAGATGAAAACTGTCTAGTCGTCTCTTAAATAATGATGTCACATCTGCCATAGCTCTTGCTGAAGATCCTGGGAGGGTTCCTCCCCCAAAGTGACGTAAACACTGCCTTATTTGCATGCTGTACAGAATCCCTGTGATCCTCCCACATTGTGATGTCAACACTGCCTTTCCCAGCCCACTGTTAACCTAATAAATGGACTAGGTGCTGTGTGGAACTCCTTTTCTGTGTTAGCAAATCTGGTCGACTCTATTCATGTGAAGCACTTCTTCTTCACCAGCGTTTTGCTACTTCATAAGTAAGGTAAGTCTTATTACTTCTTAATAGTGTATCCTAAATGTAATTTGTCCCTGTTTCTATACCTCCTAGCCCTGATATTGTGTCCTCCCAAGTTTTTAATTGCACATTAGTGGAGTTAATCTTTTCTGTTTGTAAGGGTGCCACGTGCTTCCCTTCGCAGCTGCATTTTTAGCTTAGCCTACTTATTTTCATTTTGATCCAGGGTTTATATTTCCCCAGTTATGTTTAATGCTTGATGAGTTATGGCGGATACTATTTGCTAACAGAAGGGAATAAGAGAAAGTGGAATGTGTGTGTGTGTGTGTGTGTGTGTGTGTGTGTGTGTGTGTGTGTGGGGGGGGCTGCTTACAAGCCAAAGCAGAGTGCTCTCCAGGGGAAAATGAATATTGGCTCAAACAGGTAGACACATACTCAAAGTTAACTGTAGCTGTTTGCAGACAGTTCAGACCCGGACTGCGCTTTTCCGTTTGTGCCTTTGTCCTACTTCTATGTATGGCTTTGTCCTAATTTCTTGCGCTGAGGTTCACAGGTATTTCAGGATCAATGTATTCTTGCTTTTGAACCAGATTTCTCTGCTTGGTTAGTACACTGCTATAAAATGTAAAAATCTAAATCATGGTAGAAGTAAAGCAGTGTGTGTGTCTGCGTGTGTGTATGCACTACCATAATTTATTTTAAAAATTGACTCAAAAAAGCATGTGGGTGCTGTCATGCAAGTCTAAAATATTTCAAGTTTATAGTGCATCATTTGTTAGCTATTTAAACAGGAAGGGAAAATAAGTGGCAGATTGCTTTGCAAAGCAGGGATTATTGCCAGTGCTATGTAGCTTGGTTTTAAATTTGACAGGAGTAGTGCAACAAAAAAAGTCTCCCACTGTAAGGAGGAAAAGGCTGACAAGCAAACAGTACATTACTCTGGTCACCTGCTGTGACGAGCTGTCAATCACATGCAGATAATGGGTCAAATTACCCTTGGCTCTTTGACAGCTAGGGAAGGTAGGTGTGAAGTGGGAGGGGAGATTCCTTGAAGAGCTAGATTTCAGCCTTCACAAAAGAAAGCAATTTAGCATTTCTAAGATGAAAGGGTTAGAAAATGCACCTTTCAGTTCTGTTCTGTAGCATTTGCACTTTTTGTGTTTTAAGTGGTCATTGAAAAAGGATAACATTTTAACCAAAAGTAGGGGATTTTAAGACTGCAGTGAATGCCTGTTAAGTCAATGAAGTGACAGCAGCTTAAGGCAAAACGTGGCAGATCTGATGCAATTTTTTGGAGATAAATGATGCATTCTGGGATACTTAGAGGCAGAGTAAACAGTCTGAATTTTTTCAATATGCCAGAACCCATGTGGTCAGAGTCAGAAATTGCATCTAAAAATATCTAAAAAGCTCAAAATAGTCTCAGAGTGCTATTAAAATGTAGGAAACATCAAACCATGATGAAATTAATATGTTTTTTGAGTCTGAGGGCGCAGTTGTCCTTTAAGGCAGCTCAGCCCTGTTACTCTCACATTTTGTAACAGCCTAGATCATTTATGGTGCCCCCCCACAGACTCAATAAAATAGGGCTATATACCACTGTTACATACACTGGCCTCTCGAGTGCATAAGGGCACACATGTATTGTGTAGGTGATGCCCACACATATATGGCCCCAACCCCACCCTATGTGTGGGGAATACAACAGCAGTGGACTGATGGCAGCAACGGCAGTGTGATATACTCACAGCCTCTCTACAGAACAACCACTGACAGCATGACATACGTGCAAACCCTGGTATGTAAGTGATGGACAGAGGCTGGAATACAGGCACATATGCGGACAACTGTTGCCATACAGTAAGCAAGGTACTGGTGTTACAGGATAGTCTGTAGCATACCCTTAATCAGGGAATTGAGGTTAGAAATAGACATGGATGTAGCCATGTAGAGATAGCACTTGACACACACACTGCCAATGTAATATCTGACACACGACCTGTGTGGTGGACAGACAAGACATGATAGGCATAGTTCTGGCCAGCATGAGGATAGGCCCACAGTTGTGTGCTATGCAGACAGACTGCATTCCAAGGTAAACTAGTATGTACACACACCCTGTAACACCAGTACTATGCAAAGCATAACACAACTCTACTCGCAGTCTGTCTGTAGTTCCTGATCCTCCTATAAATATGTGGCTGCCCTGAGTGTGCCGGTTCTCCTGTAAGAGGTACTGCTACCTGCTGTCAGTAACAATGCTGCCCACACACAGGACATATGTCCATCACACAGGAAATGTAATGGGACCACACACACATGATGTGGGGATTTATTGCGGGTGGTTGCCATGACAGTGTTAATTGGGAGTAGTACACATGTGATCATATATATCTGGCTATCTGGATAAGTATATGTACATATATTTCCACCATATGTCCTGGACATGAAGTGTAGCTCAACACCAGTCTCTATGATCCCAATGTCATAGTTGAAGGGGATGTCAGGTATGTATAGCAGGTATACTAGTAGACTATTGCTACTGTCATTGGGATTGTCTTCACAGACATGGTGTGTGTGGGAGGTCACATCTGTCTATAACATGTGTGCCATTGGCTACTGACAGACATCCTAAGGCCATCATTGCACAGTGCCGCTGCTAGCACGTAATGCCACTGTGGACCGCAGCAGAGATATTGGCCAATATATATGGAAATTCTGACACACTCTGTACAATCCAGAGGTATACACATGAGTCCTTAGTGTACACATGTGTACCATGCCTGACAATATGGATGTAGATGGCCATGTAGTTGGGTATAACACATAATGACTGGTATATATTTGCCACCATAGTTTATGCATTCACACACTCCTGTCTGGCCTGACACATTATGACCACTGGTACAGGGGTGCCATGGCCACATACTACCCACTAGATATTGACATACATCTGCATAGCATCCCACTGCCCTGTCTGATGTACATGACTGTTAAGGGAGGCCCGGCAGTGGTACATCTGGCAAGTATCTGCACATGACATCTCACTGGGTAAGTACACCAAGCTGCTAGGCATGTAACAATGCACTGTGCAGGCTGCAGGCAGAGTGGCACAACACTGGCCTACATCTCCTATGGGGGAATGCACATGTACCTGCATATAAAGCAGGCTCAACAGGCATGTCACAGCACAGGGTAAGATACACCTGTGTGAAAGTTCATAACCACAGCCAATGTGAACACAGCCACAGCCACATATGGTTAGCTAGCATGATATTACAGTATATGGACTATCTGTTCTACACTATCCTCATATGTGCCACTCACAGACTGACCCTACCTATACTGTCCTGTTACACAAATTGGTCTGATGGATGTCTGTGGTATGGGACACGTATGTGTATGACCCTACAAACATGTACGCCAATACAGTACCATACAGTGGAGCAGCATGTAACATCTGATATGAGGGGAACTAGAATAATGACATGTACCACAGTCTGTACACAAGCTAAGGTACATATTAACAATACACACACTGTCAACATTCACTATAGGTATACAGACCTCAGTACTGCACAAACATCCACAGAATGCCCAGGTAATGTTATGAAATGTAACCCCTACTGTACATAACGTGTGTAGCAGTTGGATATATTACTAGCTTGTTTTCAGATATGATGACACTAATTATGGTGTACAGCACATATGCACCACTTCATGCATGACATATGTACAAAGATTGAGAGAGGTGTGGCTGGAAGCACATACACAGGGCCAATATTGGCATGTTGCTGTGATAACCGCATACATTTACTGTTGTAACAGGGTTTGTTGCAACATATGTCCTATGAGAGATATGATGTCAATGAGTATCACGGCTTTCACCATATACAGACTGCATTCCTCACACTACCTTCTGCAGTCCACAGCTGGATGCTCCGTGGGTGACACATGAAACCAAAGACACAACACTGCCCAGTCTGCAGATGACCCTGCAGATGGGGATTCCTCATAAACATGGAACTGACATGGCAGGTATTGAGACGTATGACAGCTATATCCACACAAACACTGTTAAACCAACATTACTCCAAATGCAGTATAGCAGTACTTACAGTCTGTAGTCAGGCACATCCCCCTCCTGTTTGTTT
The DNA here is from genome assembly GCF_019279795.1 of Protopterus annectens. NCBI lineage: Eukaryota > Metazoa > Chordata > Ceratodontiformes > Protopteridae > Protopterus > Protopterus annectens. The sequence goes on along the minus strand of NC_056736.1, from coordinate 660,494,785 downwards.
CCCTGTTAACACAGTGTATGTTGTTAGAGGTAAACCCCAATCCATCTGAGATGCTGTTTGCCACATGACAGATCTAGTTCTTGCTCACAGTGGACAAAAAGGGCCAACACCACCATGATGTTCCTAGATATTGGAGTGTGTTTCCATGCAATCGGCTATGGGAATGTTACCACAGCTGTTTCACATGCAGAGGCCATCAGCTAATCATTAGCATCACTTAAAATACACATGCTGCTGCCTAAGCAAAGCAGGTGTAGGTTTCCACATCCACCAGAGAGGGGGTGGGAGAGGCAGACAGAGGCAAAGACATGTCAGGGAGGGGTGGGAGGGTAAAACTGAAGCATTGTTGTGTCACACACCTACCAGCACAGGGTATCAAACCCCTGACAACTATGTAGTGTTATCACAGTTCGATGCAGTTATTGGATGCACCACATGAGTTACCTGATGTGGAGCAATCAGAACATATATGTGATGGTGAGTGACATCTGGAACAGGGTTACAGTAGCTATACGGTAGGTGATGTACATGTGCCTGTCCGCATGAACCAGTGCCAGCGTCAACACAGCCACACTCTCACAGGGACACACACATTGACACACTTAGCAGGGCCAGTAGTACAACTCATCGGTAGTGGGGTTGCCACATCACATCACTGTGCATGTATCACATGCTCCACACAGGCTATACAGGGGTTGTATGGGCAAAGGGTATGGGGATGTGTCTGACATCAGACAGCATGCTGCAGTATGCCCATGGGTGTTGTAGGGAGTGTGGATGTGAAAATACACAGCATACAACACACACACACAAACACACAGGGTGCCAGTACTGACATGCATGGGTGCATGTCTGCATGGGTGTGTGGTGTTCAACTGTGCCAGAAGGCTGTACAAGGCTAGGCAATGGGTGTACCTTGGAATCAGGCCACATGACGATGGTCTGCATTGTGGCTCAGAGATGTAGTGTCTGTTTTTGCCCACACAGGTGGCTATTGTATCCCCATCTGGTCACCTGGGTGACTATTGTGCGTGTGGCCAATGCTGTGCGTCGCTTGCCATGTATGTGTTCCTTAGTCCATGACATAGACAGTGTTTGGGATGTGCACACCTCCCACATGCATGCACAGTGACATGTGGATCTTTACCTGGGGTGTCCGGCCCATGTTGTGAACACAGATTATCATCAGATGTGCCAGTCCTGGCCACCTGTGGTGGGAACTGGTATTGGCCATCAGGTTTACCCTGCACCTACATTGACAGCATGCTAACAGCATTCCCTGGTGTCAGTGGCATCTGTCCATACAGGGCATGTTGTCAGGCATGGTATGTCTGTTGTGGGTCACATATGATGGCACCACAGGTGGTGCAGGTGTCCACTGAGGAACATGAGGGAGGTGCACTGTCTGCACGTACGTGCATATTGGACATATGGACAGGGTGACATGCCTTCTGTAGCCCACTGCTGTCACTCCATAGCTACTATCAGTGGCCAGTATGCAGTGTACTACCCCACATATTGGCTGCTGCCTAGGCATGTGTGTGTGTGTGCATGACACATGGGTTCAGATTGTGCTCTGGGTAATACTGGGGTTGCTAACTGTGATTGCCTGGCCTTGATGTCACATGTATGGTTATGGCTTTGCACCCCAGTCTCTCAGCCATTTCACACCTGTTATCCTTGTATGGTGGACATTGTGATTTATAGTAGAGCCACCATATAAGAAATAGGCAAAACCCACTCCATATTGGCCACAGGTGTCACAACCACCTTTACACAGGATACGGGTTACAAACACACACATGCGCACCTGTCATGTTTGGGAGTAGAACCCCATACCTAACTAGTTTATTACACTACAGCACTAGGCAGTTATAGTATGCACCACAGAAATTACTGGAGTACTCTTTCCGCAAAACTATATTTCACAATGACTGACATCAGCAGGATTGCCAAAGTAGAGCATTTGGAATTGACTGCGTGTGACTAGTCTACAATGCATTGCTCCCTACACAGACAGTGAGACACACAAAATATCCACAACCAACATATGTGGGTATAGAACCCCTAACAGAGGTCTACATCACACTACAGCGCACCACAGGGATTACTATAGAGCTCCTTCCCCAAAGGTGTATTTCACAATGAATGACATCTGTAGGATTGCCAAAGTAGGGCATTTGAAATGTACTGCAAGTGACTAGCCTAAAATGCATCTCTCCCTACACAGACAGTGACATGCAAACTGGGAGCCATTATTGAATCCCCAAATGATGTGGATATTCTACAAAAGGACCTTACAGAAACAGATGCTCAGTGCCAGAGCCATGGGCTCATGCTCAATGCCAAGAAATGTATAGTTATCCCCTTTGGGAGAAAACATGTACCCATGAATTACCACATAGGTAGCAGTACACTAAACACCGAAAGTGTGATAAGAGACTTAGGGACACAGGTGGACAGTGGTCTCACCTTCAATAATCACATCACCACAACAGTCAGGAACTCCTTCTATGGGGTACACCTCATCACTAAGGGCTTTTCATCCAGAAAAAAGGAGGTCATTGTCCCACTGTACTCATCCCTCATTAGACCCATTATAGAATACAATGCCCCATTTGGTATGTACCTCTCAGGACATCTGCAACAATTGGAAAGGCTGCAGAAACACCTCACTAAAAGAATCACAGGCCTAAAGCAGATGCCCTATGCTGACCGCCTTAAAAAAACTCCAGCTATACTCTGTCGCATATCATCTACTTAGAGGCGATCTCTGCTTAAAATACAAGGTCATGTCAAACCCAGAGCTGTTAGACATGCTACACTTAAAGAAATCCCTCAGAGCCACACACGTCAGGGATCTAAACCTTGTCATCACAATAAACAAAACATGCTGGAGGGATAGGTTCCTGACCCAGAGACTCCCCAGACTCTGGAATAGATTGCCCATACATGTCAAGCAGAGCACCTCCTTGGCCCTCTTCAAAACAAACCTTGACGATTGGATGGGAGATAGGAAATCCACCCCAGGGATCACATCAGTCACCCTGCTAGACAGCGGTCCAGTGAAGTAAATAGTGTGGGAAGAAATAGCCAGGGAATTGTTATGGCTAGGCTTATATAGGCCCTATAGCCTAGTACCAAACTATGAACTGCCATGGGTGGGGATGGAACCCTACCATAGCTCTAATTCACACTATAGCAGTATACAGTTACAAGATGTGCTATGGAGATTATTGGGCTACAGCCTTTCCAGAGGTGTATTTCTAGGTGGGTGACATCAGCAGCCTTGCTAAAGTTGGGTATGTGAATTGTAAGGGGTGTGAGTACCCTAAAAAGTATTGCTCTCTACACAGTTAGACATGCACACAAACACACACACACTCACAGTTAGCAGGCCTGGGGTTAGAACTTCCATCTAACTCCTTTATCACACTATAGCTGTACGCAGTTACAGGATGTGCTGCAGAGATTATTGGGCTGCAATTCTCCCAGAGGTGTATTTCTAGGTGGGTGACATCAGCAGTTTTTCCAAAGGTGGATACATGAATTGTAAGGAGTGTGAGTAGCCTAAAAGGCATTGCTCTCTACACAGTCAGACACGCACACAAACACACACAGTTGCCAGATCTGGGATTAGAACTCCTACCCAACTAGTTTATCACACTACAGTTGTACACAGTTTTGGGATGCGTTACGGAGATTATTGGGCTACAGCCTTACCAGAGGAGTTTTCTAGGTGGGTGACATCAGCAGCCTTGCCAAAGGTGGATATATGAATTGTAAGGAGTGTGAGTAGCCTAAAAAGCATTGCTCTCTACACAGTCAGACATGCACATAAACACACTCTCACACACACAGTTGCCAGGTCTGGGGTTGGAACTCCTACCTAACTAGTTTATCACACTACAGCAGGATGCAGTTACAGAATGTGCTTTGGAGATTAGTAGGCTACAGCCTTCCCAGAGGAGTTTTTCTAGTTGGGTGACATCAGCAGCCTTGCCAAAGGTGGGTATACGAATTGTAAGGAGTGTGAGTAGCCTAAAAGGCATTGCCCTCTACACAGTCAGAGACAGTCAGCCACGTACACAAACACTGACACACACACTTACCAGGTCTGAGGTTCGAAATCCTACCTAACTAGTTTATCACACTACAGCAGTGCACAATTACGGGACACACCATGGAGATTACTGGGTTACAGTTCTCCCAAAGGTGTATTTCACATCAGATGACCTCAACGGGCTTGTCATAGTAGCGCTATGGGGTGGGCAGTGTGTGCATGGGCCATAACCCATTCATGTAGGGTGACACACCACATGTGTCCATACATGGGGTCATATGTCACAGGTACATGTATACAGCTACTAGGTGACTACTTCCTTGTACAGTCATGTTGCACAGCTGGCACGTGCACCACATAGTCTGTGGTGCTGACAGGTACTGGTGGCTAGTATCTGCAGTGAGTAACATCTGCACCTCATGTGTTTGGGGCCCTTTGGCTGTGTGCCGGGTGGAATAGGCCTGGATGGCTCCTTGTCATGGTCACCCTCTTCCACACATCTATGTCCCTTTACGTTTGGCTTATTATAGTGTGTGGTCCTTACATATATGTCTGTATTCCTATCCACTGTGTGTGCAAGGCATGAGTGTTGCATACTGACAAGTATCTGCACTAACAATTGCAACTGCTGGATATGTCTGGTCCACTGGTGTTTTCAGACATGGCTTTCATGTGTTTAAGTGTGTGAGCATGCTCAGTATGACCTTTCAGTATGTTGATGACTGGCATTGCCTTAATTTCTCTAAGTGTATGAGCATGCCCAGTAGGCTATCTGTATTGCATGTGTGGATCATGTCCAGGTGGTTTGTACTGCAGTGCTGACCCTTGTGTTGTACACCAACAGGTAGCATGCTATGTCTGCAGGGTATCCATTGATCATTTGGCATTGACTGTTGCTACATGTCTGCATAGCGAGGGGAACACCTGACTATTTCTATGTTTCTACACAGGATTGGAGGGGCACACCTGACCGTTACTATATTTCTATGTAGGATGGGGGGGGCACACCTGACACGTGTACACATTTGCTAGGACTGTACTGGTATGTCATGCACTCCATTTCAGTCTGTAGTCTTACCTATCATGCTGGCTAGGCTAGACCTGTGTACTACAGTTCTTATCTTTTGCTTGCCTACATATTAGTTTATGACTTCCTAGCCTTCACAACTGACTTCCCACTACCTGGCCTGGTGTAGTCTGTCTGTGTAGGCCTGGGGGGGGGGTTACCCATAGCCCTCATTCAGAGGCCATAGTACAGCTTTTGTTTGTGTTTGTCTATACCTGTCCTGCTGGCTGTGACTGTTGTTGGGTATGTGACCCCCTCCTCCTGACTGGCATGTGTGAGTCCCTTATCTTGTGGGTGTCCCAGTATTGAGGGTGGTGCTGCAGGGCTGCCTATGTCGGATCCACATAGTACACTCCATACGCATGGTTAGGCACAGGTAGTGTAATGTTTGGCATCCCTTTTACTGTATGTGAGTGTCAGAGAGAGGTGCTATTCCCTGGGTCCCTTCCATGTCAGAGTATGTGCTATGCGTTGCCTCTTTGCCAGGGCCAGGGCATACTGTGCACACCTCCTTCTGCCTACTGGGGCAAGTTCAGGTCGTTCCTCCTCTGAGCCACTCTGTGCCTGTGCAGGCCTTGGCATAGGTGGGGGGGGGGATGTGTGGCTCTGCCCTATGCTGCTCCTGCTGCAGCTATTTCCGCAAGATCATATTGTGTAGCATGGCACATACAAGGGTGATTTGGGTACATGTAGTTGCTGAATACTGCAAGGCTCCACTGGATGTGTCCAGGTACCAGATCCATGACTTGAGCATCCCAAACATATACTCTATTATGATTCTTGTTTGTGTGTGTGCCTCATTATGGAGTTCTTGTTTGGGTGTGTGTGTATTTCTGATGTGTGTCATCAGCCACGGTTCCAGTGCATATCTAGCATCCCCCACTAGGTGACCATGTGTCATGTCCCCACTGGAAAATTTCTGGTGCAGCTGCGTCAGATGCCAGATGTGGAATCGTGATAGCTTCCAGAGCACCCAGCACACACATTCAGTATTGTGCCCTGGGCATCGCACATGACCTGACAGTTGATGGAGGGGAAGCCCTTGAGGTTGATGTAGACCCTACCCTGCTCACTGGGTGGTGCTTTGATGCATATGTGCGTGCAATCTATTGCACCAACTACATCAGGGTATTCTGCTATTTGGTGGAAGAGATGCATATTGCTGGCCAACGCCTCATGGGTGATGGGGAAATATACGTGCTCACCGACATGTGCTGACATGACATCCAGGAACTGGTGGAGTACCCTGGATGCTGATGCCTGTAAAATCCCCATCATATCACCAGTTGGCCTTTGGAAGGTACCTGTAGCTAGTATTCTTAGGCCTACACATACCTTGGTATCCACTGGGATGGGTTCCCCTCTGTTAGTTCTGTGTGTGAGGCATGGCCGGCACAGCTCAACAATTTGCTGTAGGAGGTCCCTGTCCACCCTATAGCACTCCACTATCTCCAGCTCATGTAGCCCTTGGTTGGTTACCCTGGGTCTGTACACTCTTCTCCGTTTCCTCACTGTGGGTTGGTCAGCAGCATTCACATCCTCACCATCCTCAGCCTCTTCCACAAGTTGTATGATAGCTATTGCAGCCCCTAACATTTTGCTGTTGTGAGTGTTAAACGTTCCCTGCTTGTTTACACTGGTGGTGTAAGGTGTTGGAAAAACCAGAGGGGTAGGTGTTTACATAGCTTATAGTAGTGTTCTGGGCTGGGCTGGGCTTCTGCCTGTGTAATTCTCTGGTTCCAATACATTTCACCTGGCAGCTAACCTTGTACCCCTCGATTACCTTCCTATTGCTGTTTTCCATTCCCATTGCCCTTCTGTTTCAGCCAGGGGGGCATGCCGCACAATCAGAGTACTCCAATGTGCACACTGCTGCTATTTCCTGGTTTAACTTCCTTTGTCTTCCTGTAAATCCCGGTGCGCAGCATGCACACCTGCTTACACTTTGTCAAAAGTGCTAGGCAGGTTTCGACACACCCCCTAGCTTAGCTGTGCTAAGCTAGGAGCAAACCCGGGCCACAGGGCTCCAGTCTGCTTACAGTATGCCTGACACACCCACCCATGATGTCACCTACCTCCTAGTCTTGCACTCGGCTATTCATACTCTTACACTGTTGGGACCTGCCTCACATGCTGGGGAAAACTGGGATTCACTATCCTTCCCCTCATTTGCATAGGATTGCCTGCTAATGCATAGTTACATGTGTCTCACTGAGCCTCCCCCTTAGCAACCACTATTCACTGGCTGGGTTGTCTTTTGCCTGCCACTGACTTGCATGGCAGAATACTGATTTTAGTTGGAATGCTTGTTTTAAGTTTATTTTCTTATCTTCCCACCAATCCCGTTTGCGCGCCGCTGCCCTATGCTTAAACAGCTGTGATCGGCGGTAATAAAATAAAAGCTGTACTTTTTATGTTTTCATTGTTTGCAATGCCAATGACCTTATACTTGGGCATTGGCATGCTTCCTCAATGATATGCAGCCTTTATTTGGAGCTGTCATGTCCCCGTTTTAGAGTTGGCCGAACTGTACTCGGTTACTAAACGAGTACATTTCTGCATATTACGCTAGTCCTGCATGCCCTAATTCCCACTTCCTGGATAGCAGATTTACCTCATTTACATGGTTTTCACCTGCACATGGGGTAATTTGCATACGGGGGCTAGGAACGTGCAGCACTAGTGCAAGAGCGCTCACGCACGTCAAACGAGCACGTACGTGGATCGCTCGGTCGCCATATTGACAAAATTACCTCTTACACTAATCATGCACACTGTGCAAGCTTTTGAGAATCTGAAGTTTTTTTTTTCTTTAAGGTGTTTTTTATTTTTCATTTTGAGTTTCCAAAGCTTCGAACTTCTGAACATCGGGATTTAGAGGTTTTGGGATTTTGGAATTTAAAAGTAGACCCCCTATATCTATATATCTAAATGTATATCTATATACGTGTATGTGTGTGTGTGTGTGTGTGTGTGTGTGTGTGTGTGTGTGTGTGTGTGTGTGTGTGTGTGTGTGTGTGTGTGTGTGTGTGTGTGTGTGTGTGTGTGTGTGTGTGTGTGTGTTTGTAAGCCTGACCTACATACAAAGCAATGGGGTCAAAAACATCTTAATTACTTGCATCTTATTAGAAACATTCATAAATAACCAATCTTATCTTATTTATACTCTCTTAAGTAATTTCTTCCCACAATTGTATGTAGCTACTTGCTCACTATCCTTCTTCAATCAAATTCCTAAGATCTGTATCATGTTATGACCCCATGAAAAGGGGAAACTCATTGGGGCATAGTTCATTAATATAACTTTGGTTTTGCTATATTTGCTAGCATTCTTTTTGACTAAATAGTATTATTCAAAATGTATCTGACTATTTATGATGTTCCATTTATAAATATGTATTACATAGTTTGAAATACATCTTTAATGGATGACTTCAGGTACCCATAGTTGGCGGAGGTGCATCAGAAGCCACTAATGCTCAGTTGTTAGGGGAGCAAAAATATACCCTGAGATTTAGAGAATTTCTCTCCTCTCATTGTATTTGTCCAACATGGGTTAGTCAGTTCACATAAGAGAAATTCCATTTCAGAGACATGGTAAACTGGCAGTGAGAAACATCTCATTACCATCTGTTTACCATTCTCTGGAATGAACACTGCACTGCCATTTCTGACAGCACTAGTGTTCTTCCTAGCATCACATGCATCATGTTAGCAATAGCAAAGGCACCCCCTAACTGCACACATACACATTTATAAACACGAACACAAGCACAAGTGCATACATTTAGACACACATGCGCATGCGCGCACACATACTCATTTAGAAAGAAGCCCCACACTCATTTACACTCATTGAAAAACCACACATCTGCAAACATGTTCCATCACACATGAGAATACACACACACACACACACACACACACACACACACACACACACACACACACACACACACACACACACACAAACACACACACACACAAATTTACACTCCCTTACCTACTATATTGCAACCACCCAGACAGACACACACATTGTAGGCCCCATATATGACACAGGAAACCCATACCATGTATTTAAACTTATTAGAAATACTAACCATCCAACCCAATACTATATTCATGGGCAACTTTAGTTACACCAGTATTAACTGGGAATCCTAAAAGACACCAAATGTGCAGGCACAGAGTTTCCTGGATTTTGTAAACACAAGTTCCCTGGACCAGATAGTCAATACACTGACCAGGAGTGCAGCCATACTGGATCTGGTTCTCACTAATATGGGAGTGCTGCACACCCCCCTAATGTAATGTCTTCCCTGGTAAGGCCAGACCACAAAATGGTCTTCTTTGAAGTAAAAATAAAACCTGGACCCCCAGCTAAACCTGGAATATTCAGGAACTATCCTAAGGCTAACCTCCTGCTATTAAGTGATAACCTGGCAAAATTTCAAGACCCCATAAACCATGAGAACACTGCTGCCTATGCAGAACTGTTTACAGAAACCCTGTATAAGCATGTTAATAGCTGCATAGAGGTAGCTGTGCCTACCAGGAAGAAGTACAGAACTAAGTCAAAAAATAAAACACCCTGGTGGAATCACAAAATCAATAGGCTGTATAATAGAAGGAAGAAAATCATGACAAAAGCTAGGAGGTGTGGCAGATAAAAGTACACTCATCAAACTAAACAAACATCTCAGAGGACTAATACAGTCTACCAAAGCCAAATTTGAGGTGAATTTAGCCTCCCAGGCCAAGGACAACCACAAGCTAGGAGGTGCAGCACCCAGCAGGATAAAAGCACACTCATCAAACTAAATAAACATCTCAGAGGACTAATAAAGTCTACCAAAGCCAAATTTAAGGTGAATTTGGCCTCCCAGGCCAAGGGCAACCACAAGGCATTCTTTAGCTATGTCAGCAACCTCAAAGGCAATACACAATTGTGTGCAGAGCTCATTGTAAATAGAGCCACCTATACTGAAGCAGAAGACAGAGCAAACTTACAGGCTGATAAATTCAGCTCCAACTTTACCCCCCTCTCCCCCTCAACCTTCCTTCAGAAAATACCATCAAATATAACTCCACCCTGCTATAACTAGGGAACAGGTCCTTAATGCTCTCTCTAAGACCAAGAATACTGAATCAATAGGCCCAGACAATATCCCAGGATACCTTCTAAATAGCATGAAACATGGCCTATCAGGTCCTCAGGAATTGCTATTTAACTATAGCCTCCAAACACACTTCATGCCTTATGAATGGAGAACAGGAACAGTCAATGCTCTGCACAAAGGTGGGCCATCTACAGACCCTGGAAACTACAGACCCATAAGTCTCATTAATCTTATATTTAAAGCCATGGAAAGAATTGTCATGGAAATGATCAATGGTGATATAGTAAACCTCTAGACTCTGGCCCGACCCAGTTTGGTTTCATCAAAGACAGATCATGCCTACTCAACTTGGTGGACTTCTTTGAGAAGGTCACCAAAGCAATGGATGAGGGCAAAGTGTTTCACACTGCCTACCTTGACATGGCCAAGGCATTTGACACAATACCTCACTTGGGCATTGTTGACAAACTCAGGAGGTTAAGTACAAACTCATATGTCACCCAGTGGATAGCCAACTGGCTCACAGACATGACCCAGGAAGTTAGAATTGGGGAGTTCACCTCTACAAAGAAGCCAGTCACAAGTGGAGTCCCTCATGGATCAGTCCTTGGACCACTCCTTTTTAGCATTTACTTCCCTGAAGTCAAGGCCAATGTCAGTGGTCTCTGGCTGGCTAAATGATTGCAAATTAGGAGTGCTCATTGAATCCCACACTGACACAGATGTTCTCCAGGAGAGGCTGACACAGACAAACAACTTGTGTCAGAGCCATGGACTAAAACTAAATTCCAAGAAATGCATAATAGTATCCTTCGGGAAGTTGTCCACCCCTGGTAACTATTATATTAACAACAGACCCCTTAGAGTTGACCCAATAGTCAGGGACTTCAGGGACACACATAAATAGTAATCTAGCCTTTGACCATCATGTATCTACAATAGTGAGGAAATCATTCCATGTTGTACAACTTATAAACAAAGGCATGGCATCTAAGTGCAAGGAAGTTATTGTTCCGCTGTATTCAGCATTTATATCAGACCTATCATTGAGTACAATGCCCCCTTTGGTATGTACCTAACAGGCATATCCAACAACTGAAACATCCACAGAGGTTCCTCACTAAAAGAATACAGGTCTTAAGTAAAATGTCCTATGCAGAATGCCTCAAGACCCTATCCCTGTATTCTGTCTCTTACAGGCTTTTGAGAGGGATCTATGCCTGACATGCAGGGCATTGTCAGACCCCACGCTGATGGACCTTCTACATATCCACAAAAGAAACAGTACCAAAACTACCTGTTCTAAAGACTTAAACCTTGCCTATGATATAAATAGGACCTGCTGGAGAGACAGGTATGTATATCAGATTGCCTCATCCCTGGAACATGCTCCCCATCCACGTAAAGCAGAGTTCCTTCCTAACCCAATTCAAGTGCAACTTAGACAATTGGATGGGAAACAGGAAATTCATCCCTGGTTTGGCACCTATGTTGCTAATGGACATAGGCAACCAGTAAATGGTTCATCTCCCAGGTCCAAGCTTGTAAATGTTTAATCTCCCTAGCCCATGCTTACACTTATAGGGTATCAGAAGTTGTCAGAGATTTGGGATGTATGGCTTGGCTGGGCTTAAAAAGGCCTCTGTGGTCATTAGTCTAGTAAACACCTATGAACCTATTAACATGCATGTGCAAGTGCATGAATGCACATATTTATTCAGCTTATTTGTGCCATCGCGCACACACACACACACACACACACACACACACACACACACACACACACACACACACACACACACACACACTACTCTCCCAACCCCACAGCTTCAGTAAACTTACCTGTATTGGAAGAACTCCCATAGGAGTGATTATGTGACCACTGACAGAAGATGGCATTCACATTTTTCTCCTAGAATTAAATTTTACTCATCTGAGCAATTCAGTAAAACAGGCTCTGTGTTTCATTTCCAAGGGAGAGCATGGCTAATTAGCAATAGCCACTATTCCAGAGTACAGAATTTGGAGGTTACCAATGTCTTTGTTTATGAATTCCATGATGATACTTTCCATGGCCTTGCAGACGAGGCTCGTCAGGCTAATAGGGAGATAGTTCCCAGGGTCAGTGGTGGCTCCCCCTTTGTGGAGTGGGATAACTGTTGCTGTGCGCCATTCAGTGGGCACAAAGCCTGACATGAGGCTATGACTGAACATGGTGCTTAGGTGGAGAGCCAGTTCATTCTGAAGTCCATGTAAACTGCAGTCTGGGATGTTGTCCGGTTCCATGGATGCTGTGTTTTTGGCTTTAGAGAGTGCTGCTTTTTCCTGTGATGTTGTGATTACAGAGACTCTGCATTCTTCCTGTATATATATGGGCCCTTTAGGGGGTGAGAGGGGGGTAAAGTTAGCACTGAACCTATCTGCCAGGATGTTGGCAATATCAGTTGGTTTTGTAATTTTTGTGCTATTGTGCTGTACCTCAGAGCAGATCTGGGTGTTGCCATTGAGATTCTTGACATAGCTATAGAATGCTTTGTGGTTGTCCTTAGAATCAGTGGCAATCTTGTTTTCATAACTAGCTTTGGAGGATCTTATAAGGGATCTCAGCTTCTTGCTGAGGCTGACCAGGGAGCTCCTCCACTCATGGGATTTTACTCTCTTTTGCAACAATTTCTTCTTTCTGTTGTAGAGTTTGTTTATGGCAGGGGACCACCAGATTGGCTTCCTTTTCTTGGAGGATAGCATCTTGGTTCTGTTAGGGATAGCACAATCCATGCACTCATGTAAGTGCTTATAGAGTGCATTTGTGTAGGATTCAGCAGTCATAACTGTATTGTCCATCTGCATGGGTGTCATGAAGTTCACCACTTCTGTCTTAAGAAGCATGAAGTTGGCTTTGGAGAAATATTTCCCATGGTTTCCTTAATGGGGGATGGGGGCGGGATGTGGATATCTAGGGTGATTAGCTTATGGCCGGATCTGACCAAAGAGGAGTTGACTACAGGTGTGGAACACTGGTCACTCATGTGGTAATGACTAGGTCTAGGATATTGTTGCCCCCGGTGGGGATGTGGATAAGTTGATCCAGGGCATTGGAATTTATGAATTCCAGAAAGCGTTGAGTGAAGGTGTTGGTACATGAATAGTTTTCCCAGTTAATGGTGGGGTAGTTGAAATCACCCAATATTAGGGTGTTTGCTTGAACCCTAATATTTTCCAGTATATCAAGAAAAGAGGAGTGGGAATCCTGGGGCATGGTGGGGGTCTGCAGCAAGCTACATTTTGGATTGAAGTTTTGCCCAGAGTTAGTTGCACTTGGATAACCTCGGCTGCATTATGCTGAGCAACTAGCCTGGAGGTGTGGATATCCTTAATGAATATGGACACACCTTCACCTTTGGTGTTCTGGTGCAGGTTACATGGCCGAAAAGTGTGGTATGAGTTATAGCCTGGTAATGCAGGGGTTCTCTCTGGAGGCTTGAACCAGGTCTCAGTCACTGCACAGACATCGATGTTCTCCATTTTAAGGAGTGCCTCGAGTGAGTGCATTTTGAGATTTTGACTTCTAGCATTGAGTAGCATTACCCTCAGTTTTTTCTTGCCTGTTCCTGTTATGGTGGTAAATTTGTCATTTGAACCTTGCCTAAAAAAGGCACTATAGGGGCGGCAAGAGCCTTTGCCAGTACCCGGAATCCCAGGGATGACAGGTGCAGGCCATCTCTGGCAAAGCATTGTGGTCTGTTGACCATGTCGTCCCAGACAGACAGCTACTGGATCCCCTTAGAATGACACCAGAAGCTTAGCCAATTGTTGAAGTCAATCAATTTGTCCTTGTACTGTGGTCTCATTCTGGGCAATGGCAGGATGCTACTCAGGGCTAGGGTCATACCTGCCTGGTCTACAAGATCGGAGAGTTCTTCCATGTCTCTTTTCATGTAGTCCAGGGAGGTACATCTCAGGTCATTGACACCAACATGGACAATCACAGAGTCATATTTGTACTTGTTGTGGAGTGACCTGAGTGCATGGGTTATGTGGCAGATCCTGGCACCTGACAGGCAGCTGACAGTGACCTTCTCCTTGTTTAGCCTGGTGTGTGGGACATCAGTGTGCCTGACTATAGAGTCACCTATGGCTAGTGTATTGGGTACATTGTTTTGCCTTATGGACTGTGGTTGAGTGGCACATTGAGTCTGTGGGCTATGTGTCATTTGGGCTGTGTTGGTGGTGGGAGGTTGCTTGCTTTTCTGCTTTGGAGGTCTCTGTTGCTTGAGTAGATTAATATTGAAAGCCTCCGTGAATGTTTTTGTGTTTCTATGTGTGGATTTTGGTGGTGTAGGTTTAGTGGGACTATGTGATGAGTGTGGAGTGGTGCAACTGTTTACCTTCTTCTCTTGACTATCAAGTTCAGTCTTGGTTGGAGAGAGTTTACCTCCAGTTTGGCTAGATAAGTGCATCTCTCACAGATTGTAGTGTTGGGTGGTAGGAGGAGAGGGTTGTCTGTGCACATGAGGCAATTTCTACATTGCCCCAAGATGCCCAGATTCATCAGATAGACAGGAGAGAATACTGGGAGCTGACCCTTGGACATACCGGAATAAAAAACTGTTTTCCTCTAGATAAGTGAGGAAAGTGAGTACAAGAGCTGTTTTTCTCTAAGCAAGTGAGAAAAGTAAGTACCAAAACTGTTTTCCTCTAGGTAATGAGGAAGGGTGAGTGCTGTAGTAATTTGCAGTTTATTTAGTGCTTACAGCAAGTTCTGAACAAGTACTGAGCACGGATAAGCAAATTCAAGTGCTAAAAGTAAGAATCTGTATCTGGATCTTGTTGTAGATAGGCTACCTAGTGCTTACCACTCCCACTGATAAGGTAGAAGTCTTCCCTACAACACAGAAAGGCTTGGGGCACAGAAGCTTACAATCAGTCCTGGATACAGCAAATCTGGATTAGACTACTTACAGGAAAGGCAGAAAACAAGTTTACAAGCTTGGAATATATATATATATATATATATATATATATATATATATATATATATATATATATTTTTTTTTTTTTAGTTAAGTGGGTTGGCTTTCTCAAAAAGTTCTCTCTGTATTAGAAGGAATGAGCTAATGACAGTAGCAAAAACACTTTAAATGCAGTACAAGCTAGCACACGAGTGTGTAGCAATATTAAGGCAAATACAGTTTAAATAAATGCAGATGTTAAAAATGACAAAAACAAGTTTATGAAAATCAAATAAGAGCACTTGAACACTTTAAAGCACACAGAACAGCAAATTAAGGTAGAAGACGGTTATGTAAGAGCAGGTCAAGAAACTACAAGTTTTTTTTTTTTTTTTTTTTTTTTTGTGGAGAGGGAGGGAACAGAGCAGATTAAAATGCTATAGAGGATGTCCTTCCCAAGTGCTCTCTCTGTACACAACAGAGGAGATGGGCCCAGTAGGGGTGTCCAAAAACAGATTTACAGCAGAGGCGGGCAATTCCAAAGCCACCAAGATTAACACCACAACAAGAACAGGGAGAGGGGTGGAAGACTAACTGCAGCTAGAGACAGGGAGTATTTTCTCCCTGTATTATATTATATATAACAATTATCTACACATGTATTTTGTACTTATTTTGTACTTTTCCATAATCTGCATATCTTCTAAGTTTTTCTGCCTGTGCTGATATTTTTTGTTTATTATTTGTGAAAGCACATGATAAATCCTGATCCGTTATAATACTGAGCATTGCTTTTATCACATCTATCTTTCTGAGTATTTTATTTTATCTGTTCCCTCTTCTAACAGTTACACTTCTTGTCTTAATTGCTTTAAAGTTTTTTCTGTTCGATAGTTCCATGATGGTATCCAATTTCATGCCTTCCTTTCCCTTACTACCCTGTGTTCTTGTGGTAGAATTCTATCTGTTATTAATTTAGCTGCACAGTAATATATCCTGTTTACTTCTGTTATATCATATAGGTTCATAGGTTCATACTAGGCTATCTGCCTTAGGGCATTTATAAGCCTAGCCAGAGTGTGTTTGGCTTTCGCCACCCATTTTAAATTAATTTTGCTATGCCCTTTTTCGAGGTTAGTATACTGTGCCTCTGTCTAACAGTGACACAGAAGTGATACCCGGGGTAAACCTATGATCTTCCATCCACTCATCAAGATTCCTCTTGAAGAGAGTCAATGAGGGACTCTGCCTAACCTGGACTGGGATTTTATTCCAGAGTGAAGGGAGCCTCTGGGTTATGAATCTGTCCCTCCAGCATGTCCTATTTATTTCAGTGCTGAGGTTCAAGTCTCTCAAGCGCGTAGCTCGATGGGATTTGGATTTTCTGAGGTGCAGCATGTCCATTAATTCCGGGTTGGACATGGCTTTATACGTCAGGCACAGATCGCCTCTGAGCAGGCTGTATGCCACTGAGTAGAGCTGGAGTTTCTTTAACCAGGCAGCATATGGCATCTGTTTGAGCCCTTTGATCCTCTTGGTGAGGTACTTTTGGGGTCTTTCCAGTTGCTGCAGGTGTCTGGTAAGGTACATCCCAAAAGGGGCATTGTACTCAATTATGGGCCTGATGAGGGATGAGTAAAGAGGCACGATGACCTCCCCCGACCTAGATGTGAATCCCTTCATGATTAGGTGGGCTATATAAAATGTTTTTCTAACCACTTTGGCCATGTGGTTGTCAAATGAGAGATTGCTATCAACTTGGGTCCCCAGGTCCCTAATTACTTCTTCTGTACTTAATGGATTACCACCTATGTGGTAATTTGTGGGTACTTTGTTTTTGCCAAAGGGGATGACTATACACTTTTTGGCATTTAGCTTGAGTCCATGGCTCTGGCACCAGTTGTCTGTTTCTATGAGGCCCTTTTGGAGGATGCTTGTGTCGGCTGGAGAGTCGATTATGGCGCCCAGTTTGCAGTCATCTGCAAACTTGGTCAGCCACAGTCCTTCCGTGTTGGCCTGTACCTCCGAGAAATATATACCGAACAAGAGAGGTCCCAGGACTGAGCCTTGTGGGACGCCACTTGTAACTGGTTTGGAGTCTGACATGGCTCCAGCAATTCTAACCATGTGGGTTCTGTCCTTGAGCCAGTTTGCAACCCATCTAGTGACATAGGGGTTTATATTTAAGCTGGTGAGCTTATCTATAATGCCCGAGTGGGGTATTGTATCGAAGGCTTTTGCGAGGTCCAGGTAGGCTGTGTGGACCACCTTCCCCTCGTCAATAGCCTTGGTGACTGTTTCAAAGAAATCAACCAGGTTTAAGAGGCAGGATCTGCCCTTAACAAAGCCGAACTGGGTAGGATCCAGTGTCTGTAGGTCCCCAATATCTTTATTTATGAGGTCCAAGATGATCCTTTCCATAGCTTTGCAGACCAAGCTAGTCAGGCTTATGGGGCGATAGTTTCCAGGATCCGATGAGGCACCACCTTTGTGGAGAGGGACCACTGTTGCTGTACGCCACTCTTTGGGTACATATCCTGTAGTAAGGCTGAGATTGAACAGTAGTTTTATGTTTGGGTTTAGCTCTTCTTGGAGTTCATGTAGGATGCAGCCCGGGACACCGTCTGGTCCCATTGATGCTGTGTTTTTTGCTTTGGCGAGGGCAGCTCTTACCTGAGCATCTGAGATGTCAGGGGGCAGCACTCTGCTGGGATAGATATTTGCCCTTTTGGTGGGGGGGGGGGAGAAGTTTGCACTGAACCTATCAGCTAGGATGTTGGCAATGTCTGTGGGTTCGGTGTATTTTTTGTCATTTTGGACTAATTCTGAGCATATCTGGGAATTCCCACCCAGGTTCCTAACATAACTAAAGAAAGCCTTGTGATTATCCTTAGTGTCCTGTGCAATTTGTCTCTCGAAGCTGGCCTTAGACGGTTTTATGAGTGCCCATTGTTTTTTGCTAATACTGATCAGAGATGCCTTCCCTTTTTGGGATTTTGCTCTATCATGTAGTAGCTTCCTCCTTCTATTGTATAGTTTGTTTATGGCTGGGGTCCACCAGACAGGACGTCTGCCTTTGGAGGATTGGGTCTTGGTTTTATTTGGGATTGCATGATCCATGCATTCCTGAAGGTGTTCATAGAATGTGTTTATAAAGGATTCTACGGTCTGGGCCATATTTTCCACAGGCCCGGGGGCTTTGATGGATTCCACCTCAGTTTTGAGGAGTGTGAAATTTGCTTCAGAGAAGTTTTTCACTGTGGTTTTCAGGGCAGGGGGTGGAGTCGGGATGTGAATATCCAGTGAGATTAGTTTATGGTCTGATCTTACCAGTGAGGGATACACTTCTGGTTTGGAGCATAGAGTCCCCATGTTGGTGATGATCAGGTCCAGTATGTTTTCCCCTGTTGTGGGAGTGGTAACAAGTTGTTCCATAGCATTTGAGTTTATAAATTCTAGGAACCTTTGGGCTAGGGTGTTGGAGCTAGAGTAATGCTCCCAGTCTATGTTTGGGTAGTTGAAGTCGCCCAATATAATGGTGTTTGGAGAGACCTTCATATTTTTCAGTGTTCTCAGGAAGGTCGAGTGGGGTTCCTGGGTTTGGGAGGGTGGTCTGTAGCAGGCTATAAACTGGAAGGCAGTTTTACCCACTGTTAGTTGCACATGGATAGTCTCTGGTGCTTCGTGCTGTGCCACCAACCTGGAGGTGTGGGTATCTTGGACGAATATTGATACTCCCCCTCCTTTTGTGGTTCGGTCCAAGTTTTGGGGCCAAAAAGCATGGTATGAGGTATAACCTGGTAGTGCTGGGGTGCAATCGGGAGCCTTGAACCAGGTTTCTGTTACTGCACAGATATCAATGTTCTCCATGCTAAGGAGAGTTTTGAGTGCGTGCATCTTGAGGTTTAGACTTCTGGCATTGAGTAGCATTGCTCTTAGTTTCTTATCCCTTGTGATACCTATGGAGGTGGGTTTGTCTTTTGAGCCTTGCCTAAAAAAGGCACTATGGGGGTAGCAAGAACCTTTGCCAATATCTGAAAGCCCAGGGGTGACAGGTGCAAGCCGTCCCTAGTGAAGCATCGTGGCTTGTCGAGCATGTCATCCCAGGCTGACAGGCATTGAATCCACTTTGAATGACACCAATACTTAAGCCAATTGTTGAAATTGATCATCTTGTCTTCATATTGTGGCATCATTCTTGGTGAAGGTAAGATGCTACTCAAGGTCAGGGTCATACCGGCCTGGGCTGCATGCTCAGAGAGCTCCTCTATGTCTCTTTTCATGTAGTCCAGGGAGGTACGTCTCAGGTCATTCACACCAGCATGGACAATGACTGAGTCATATTTGTACTTGCCTTGGAGTGACCTGAGTGCTTGTGTTATGTGGCGGATCCTAGCACCCGACAGGCAGCTCACCGTGATCACCTCCTTGTTCAGCCTGGTGAGCGGGACGTCAGTGTGCCTGATGATAGAGTCACCTATTACAAGTGTATCAGGTGTGTTGTTTAGCCTTAAGGGCTGTGACTGTTCGACACACTGGCTTTGTGAGCTATGTGTTGCATGTGTTTTGTTTTGGGGTAGCGGTTGCTTGGGTGTCTGCTTTGGAGGTCTCTGCTGCTTAGGCAGATTTTTATTTAGAGCCTCCGAGTATGTTTTTGTGTGTTCATGTGCTTGGTTTGCTGTCGTGGTAGGTCTATGTGAGACTAGAATTGTAGTGAGTGTGGTTTCCTTCTCCTCCTGACTGGTTTCGCCAGTACTGAGTTGAGAGAGCTTTGCCTCCAGTATGGCTATATGGTTGCATCTCTCACATGTGTTGGAATTTGTTGGGAGGAGAGGATTGTCTGTGTACATGAGGCAGTTGTAACATTGCCAGCTGGACCGGAGAGGAGATTGACAACTGACCTTTGGGCATGCTAGAATAGTATTGGGAATTCCTTTATAATTGAAAAAAAGGGCCAATGGGGAACAAGGTACTCAAGGGGAGTTTGTGAGGGTGTAGTGCTTTTAATTTTTTAGTGCTGACTTATATAATTGCTTTAGTGAGCAAGTGCCAGGTATCTTAAATGCAATGTGTTACAGGTAACTTAAATGCAAAAATGACAAACAGTAACTTTCTTTCAAGTGAAACAAGGAAATAAGTACAGTAAGCAATGCAGATATCACTAGGGATCCACAGAAGCGCTGAAAAGCCACGTTTTAGGTGTAATTAGCATTTCAGGGAAATAACAAGCAAACAAACAACAAGCATACAAACTAAACTAGATTCAGCAGGCCAGGATTTAGTCTATGCTACAGCAAACAAGGTGTACCAATTTCAGTAAGAAGCAGTTCAAATATGCAGGCACTATAAGCCTTTAACCATAAATTCCCAGCTCAGAAGGGCAGAGTCCAGCCACTCCTCCCACAAGAGTGCAGACCACAAACCCTTTTAATGTAAAATAAATGGCCTGAAGCCCAAGAGCTTAAACCAGAATTAATACACTTTTAGAATAACAGACACTGAGCCCTCAATCAGCAGTTCCCAACTTAGAAGGATGTAAGCTACCTCTTCTTCCACTACAGTGCAGACCACAAACCTTCTTAATGTAAACAACTGGTCTGAAGCCCAAGAGCTTAATCCAAAAGACTTAGAATGATAGCTACACTTTAATCAAGTTACTACCAAGCAGTAATAAATACAATTGAATACTTTAAAGAATGCCAGAATTAGTGCTCAAGTTATACAAACAAAGCTAGATTCAGCAGGCCTGGATCTAGTCTATGCTACAGCAAACAAGGTGTACCAATTTCAGTAAGAAGCAGTTTAAATATGCAGGCACTATAAGCCTTTAACCAGAAATTCCCAGCTCAGAAGGGCAGAGTCCAGCCTCTCCTCCCACAAGAGTGCAGACCACAAACCCTTTTAATGTAAAATAACTGGCCTGAAGCCCAAGTGCTTAAACCAGAATTAATACACTTTTAGAATAACAGACACTGAACCCTCAATCAGCAGTTCCCAACTTAGAAGGATGTAAGCTACCTGTTCTGCCACCACAGTGCAGACCACAAACCTTCTTAATGTAAAACAACTGGTCTGAAGCCCAAGTGCTTAAACTAAAAGGCTTAGAATGAGTTACACCAAGCAGTAATAAATACAATTGAGTACTTTTAGGATGATGCAAAAGCAAAATAAAGTAGGAAGAAACACAAATACAGTAAAAGCAGAATTTTTTTTTTTTTTTTTTTTTGAGTGAGCAAATGAGATGGGCCCAGGAGTTACAGGACAGAAACAAGTGCAAACGCAGGCCTTCAAATCAGAAAGTTGAGAGAGATGGAAGACTGCCCAAATGGCCAATAACTACAAATTCTGGGCCAGAACCACTCCTTATGTGGTAGACAGGTTACCTAGTGCTTACCACTCCCACTGATAAGCTAGAAGGCTTCCCTCCAACACAGAAAGGCTTGGGGGGCTCAGAAGCTTACAAATAGTCCTGGATACAGCAAATCTGTATCTGGAACACTAATTACAGGAAAGGTAGGAAACAGGCTTACAATTTTTTTTTCAGAAAAGTAGCAAAAACAGTAGTGAAAACAGTTCACATGCAGTGCAAGCTGGCACACTTGAGTATGTAGCAATATTAGTCCACACACAGTTTGAAAAAAATGTAATTAAATTAACAAAGACTAAAAGCAAGTGCAGAAAGGGTTTATTAGGTAGAATGCTGTAAAGAGATGGGACTGGGGAAGTGTCCTAGATCAAAACTACAGTGGGGCGGGTACTGCAAAAGCCACCAAATTTAAACTACAACCAAGAACAGGGAGGGGTGGGGAAAAGTTTCAACAGAGATGTGAGGAATCAGAGTGCAAATTATAAAACCAAAAAAATATATACTGATCTCTGTATATTTGCAGAACAGTAAGACAACAGATATCTAAGCAACAATTTAGCTCTATAATACAGAATAATACAGAAAAATGTACTCAGCTCTATATATTTGCAGATAGTCTTGTAAGGCTGTCTCTCAACACACAGGTTCCACTTTAAATGCAGGATCTCTATGGACAGTCCTAATTACCGTGTTCACTTGTTTTATCAAACTTCTAACTTTTGGGGTTTTATTGACCTTCTGCAGTCTATTTCTTTCATCGATCTTAATATGTCTATCTGTCTCTATTAAATCAAGCAACTCTTTTCTTAGCTCATTTTCTTCTAAACTGAGGGCACACTTTTTGTTCTCCATTTTCTGTGGGCATTCTATAGAAAGTTCCATAGCATCTTCCTGTGACACATTATCTTCAATTTCATCCTGTGTCATCCATTGCTCTCTCATATGGGGACTCACTGGCCTATCACTCCTCAGCATTGACTGCTCCAGAGTTTCCATAGTTTCCTGTTCCTTCTCTTGCTGTCCAGCTTCAAGTGAACATTTATACTGGTTTCCTGTGGAAGGCTCCAAAATATCTTCATATGCCAACTGACCAGTTGCTTCCCATTCCATTGGTTTCTCCTTAATTTGCAAAGCAGACAGACTGTTAGATGGCTCTGGTGGTGCAGAGATTTTAACCCTAAATGTAGCTGTGGTGATGCAAATACAACTTGTGGGCATACTGTGCTAGATATGTTAGCTGGGAAGATAGCATTGACTCAGTAATGCTGGCTGGTTAATGGCAAACCACTCGAGGCATTGCTGGTACATAAGAATGAATGCAGGTAGCACTCCCAACTAAAACCAACAAAAGGATGCCACTGGCGAAAGAAACAAGTCCAATGGAACTGGAACTCTTGTAGTTTATTAAGAAACTCAATTAAAATACCATAAACGCCAAACGCCTTATATAAAATGTTTGCGTTTTTGTCCACATAAATCAGACTTCCTCAGATGCTTATCTTGAAACACTTAAAACATGTTTTATATATTCCCTCCAAAACCAAAAAAATAATTAATTTAAAATTACAATTAGGAAATAAACCAATGCTCAGTTGCATATTTAAATGACCTCATGAATATTCAATTCATTCCCATCGTGAAACTGTTTAAGTTAATCTAACTTTCTTAACCCTTCTGTTTAATGGTTTATAAGGTTTGCCAACATTATATAAAATTTCAAATTACAATAAATAACCACTTTATTTTAAAAAACTATGCTGGTACATAGTTACATTTACCATATCTTTCAGTTATTATATTTTCTGTGTTTTATCCATTTTATATCATATTATTGCTTCACTGTGTAACTGCATTTTATGTATTATCTCTGTACAATTGATTTTCTTTGTTGTTGCTGTGGTGGTGGTTAACAATCTTTGCACATATGAGTCACACCTAAAAATATAATTTATTGTATCTTTGATTATAACACTGGTCATTGCTGAAAAGGTTCAAATACCAACCCACCTACTCAGTCAGCAAACAAACAAATAAATAAATACGCTCAACTTGACCATTTTGGGGGAATTATGAGGACTCTGCTAGGAAGACAGTTCCTGAATAATAGCAACAAAATGTGCTCCTTCTTAGAACATTCTGGGTATGTATGGCTAACAAAAGGCAGTATGTGCACATGTAAGGGCATGTGCACGGTGCATATAAGACCTAAACACATGCATGCAGATGCACAGTGCATATAAGACCTTACTGGTATAAATGACACACGGCAGTGCAACTTCAACAGAAAGTGCCAAAGACACACCAAGGGTTTAGAGGGCCAAAATATCTAAAGCAAGAACAGATATAGGACAAAAACTATGGAAACAAACTGTTGAAGATAGTACAATGAATTGATGGCATTGTAGAAATTGCATTGATTCACATGTGAGCCAGGTAATTATGTAAGTGGGGAATGGATGATTTTATGCTATTTTCTTCTGCATATAAAATGACACAAATAAACAATTGGTGCCTGAGTCATAGATTAAAGTTAAATGCCAAGAAATGCATAATAGTATCCTTTGGGATGTCATTCACCCCTGGTAACTATCATATTGACAACACACCCCTAAGAGTTGACCCAGTAATCAGGGGCTTAGGGACACACATAGACAGTAATCTAGCCTTTGACCATCATATGTCTACAGTGGCGAGGAAATCATTCTACATTGTACAACTTATAAACAAAGGTATGCCACCAATGTCCAAGGAAGTCATTGATTCACTGTATTCGGCATTCATCAGACTTAAATACATATCCAGCATTCACTTCAGTTTCATTTGCTTTTGTTTTAATACTAATTTTAAACTAACTGAAGAATTTAATCCAGGTGCACGGTCAGTCTACAGTTTTAAAATTCACCTGTATTCAGCTAAATACCACTGAACTAGCTGAACACATGGATTTTAAAACTGCAGACTGACTGTGCACCTGGATTAAATGCTTCAGTTAGTTTAAAACCTGTATTAAAACAAATGCAAATGAAACTGAAGTGAATGCTGCTATCAACTGCCTGTAACTGTTGTGCTTTTTAAGTTGCTTTTGAATGTACTTTTTATATGTGTTGCAGTGTTTTTAAACTTTAGGTTCTTTGTATAACAAGATGTGTTCTTACTGGGTGATGGTATCATGTACTGTATTTAGAAACTCTGTATTTGAAATGTCTTTTATATGCATCAAAGAAGGGATTATTCCCCAAAGCTCTACTATTTGTATTTGGATTAAAATAAGTGATCTTTTTTATTTCTGGTGTTGAAATTTGTTTTTTATCATTTTTACACTTATCCAGGGTACCAGAACTTGTCAGAGATTTGTGATGTACGGCTAGGCTTAAAAAGGCCCTTGCAGCTGTTAGACTAGTAAACACCTCTGAATCTATGACCCTAAATGTAATATACCTGGATATGTTAACATACAGAAATGTGTGCATGTACTAGACCAAGATTTTGTTTTGAAAACAGCTTTATTGTGAATGTTTTGCCTAACAGGGGAAAGGGATAGAGTATTTACTTTTCAGTAAGAAATATACAAATCTACATGAGAATATATTACAGTTGCCACGTACAGTAAAAAATACAAATAGTGATTTGAATTTCTACTACACAAATAAATTTCAGTCTTCTCTTATAACCACTTGTTGTGTATTTTGGCTTTTCCCGGTTAGGGGTCGCCTTAGCGGAACTCCGGTCAACTAATGATTGGCAGTGGATTTTTACGTGATGAGTTGCCAGCCTCAACGCACAACCTTCAATGAAGGTATGCCCATTCACGCATGTCTCCACACAGAAGCCGCTCTAGCTGAGAATCGAACAGGACAACATCTTACTGTGAGGCGACAATGCTACCACAGCACCACCACCGCAGTACACTACTTGACATAATTTCTGAGATAGAAACCAACTGGACAAAGCATTCTAGAAAAATGTAGAGAAAAGGTAAAAAAAATGATTGTGAAACATTTTTCTTTATCATATATAATTGAATGTAAACAAAGGGAGTAATGATAAATGTCAAAGGCATTTGTTAGTTGGCTGAGGTCTATACAATGTTGGCTGCAAATGATTCAGGCATGCAGCATTTCTTTATTAAGTGTTGTACTTTATTCATTGAAGGATAGTATTGTATTTTGATTTCTGAATAACTATTTTTTTTGTTTTAGCTAAAAGCAAAAAAACAGTTATTAACTGTGATTCATGCTTGAGCTATTCATTCAGAGGCCAAATTAATTTTAGTTAATTATTATGATTTAGCCCTTGCCAATCTTTCATGTCCTAAAGAGAGATAACAATTTAAGGTGAAATATTAATTTTTCCTTGCCAGATTTCTAAGATACAGTAATTCAGAGATATTAAAATTGTTGCAATATATTAGACAATCTGAAATATGCCCCAATAGCATTTATTATATAATGGAATTTCTGGAATTTTAAACCACAGTTTGAGAGTATTCTGACTACTTCCTCATGGTATAAATACATTTAGAAACCCCCTTCCACATAACTTCCTTATTTCTAGATGAGCAGCCGAATGAGTGTCTGTGGCATAAATGTTTTATCAGATTTCATGTGTTAAATTTCTACAGAGCATTTTTTTACACAAGATATCTGAACATTTAAGGATTAGTTTAGTATTGTTAGGAATAATATTTCTGCTGACATATTAAACAATGTGGAACTCAATAATCAATTGGCTAAGTAGATGGTCTCTTCCCAGGGGGTCAAATATATGTTGCCCCGGAATAAGATGATCAGCAATCCTACTTGCTTTGCCAAGGAAGGCCTATACCTCTCATTCAAGGGTTTCTGCATAATGACTAAAGCCTTTACTATCACCATTGTACAGTTGTTTTAGTCAGAGATCATTTAACAAACATCCCAACCTAACCAACAAGTCATATCATAAACTAGACAACATTAAAGTGTCCCTTCTCAATGCCAGGTGTTGTAATAACAAACTTCCCAGTATGTAAGCATTTCTGCATCTGGAAAAGCCAGTGTTGGTACAGTAACCAAGAAAAGGTTTAAATGCAATGAGAACAGTCACCTCTGTGCCGATATCCTGTGCTTGATGTGCCTTTAAGCCCACTAGAAATGATGGCAATGTCTCTGTTTGTGTCAGAGATTTCACCCCAATGTACCTCCAAGTGAAAACACCAACCCCCTGCTTATACTAGATATGTCAGACCATCAGCTTACTGCTTGTTATAGTTCTCCTTCCATTGCCTCAACTGACCATGATAAGTTCCTAACATTCCTAGAAAATATTTCTGTTAGAGATGGATTTCTAATCCTTAGTGATTTCAACTACCCATCCATACACAGGGGTACTTATACTTTTAATGTTAGGGTATTCCCAATGTTTCTCACATTAGGGGAAATTCCTTGAATCAAACTGGCCATAACCCCAATGTGAGAGGAAATAACCAGGACTTAGTTCTCAAAACTTGACTGCAGCCTGTTCTGTACTCATGACTGGTTCCTCGGTTGTTATGTCTGATCATCAGTTGATTACTTTTACCCTCAGAACATCCTTTTCCAACTGTTACTAATATCATCCTCATTAGAGACTTGAAAATAAAACTAGTCTTTTACAATTGTATGGCAGAATCACAAAATTCTCCCATACTAAGCCCAAAATGGAACTGGGTTATGTGGCCACCTATACTAAAGATCATTATCCTCATTTAGATAAATAAATTGATAAGGCTGTCCCCACCAGAATTAAATACAACAGCAAATTCAATAACAACCCCCAGTGGTGGTCAGTAGATCTAAATATACTTTACAACAGAAGGAAAAAGCTGCTTAAATTACTTTGTAAGGCTAGAAACTTTCATCACAATGAAAATGTTAGAGACCAGCAAAGCCTCTTATGAATGGGGCCTTGCTTTTTAGGCTAAGGATAAAGTTCGTCTTCAGCTGTGTCAGAAAACTAGGGAATAATTCAGATCACTGCTCAGAACTTATCTACAATGGCTGCTCCACTTCAAGTCTTAACAACATCACCAACATATTGGTTCACAAGTCTGCTGCAAATTTCTCCGCTGAAACTACCATCCCCATCCCAAACATACCAGAGTCATCCCCCACTATCTGTAAACCAAGAATACCTCTTCAATGGACCCTAACAACATACCAGGTTGTCTTATAAACAGAGTCAAGCAGAACCTTGCTGATTCCCTCCTTCAGTTGTGGCCCTTGCTGATTCCACCTTCACTTGTGGCCCTTGCCGATTCCCTCTTTCAGTTGTTGAATCTAAGTTTTGCCACAGGCTATGGTCCCAATCAATGGTGCACTGTAGCGGCGATGCCTCTTCATAAGTGTGACCCACCACTGACCCAAGCAACTATTAGCCTTGTCTGCCAAGCCGTACAATGCATCATCTTTGCTGGCCTCAAAAACAAGGACATTAAGATTTTTGATAAGGCTAATAAGGCTTGACCCACAACACTTTGGATTTGTTAAGGGAAAGTCATGCCTCATCTGTCTTGTGAACTTCTTTGAAAAGTTCACTGAGGCCATCAACAATGGTAACTCTGTTCATGCTGCCTACTTGGATCTAGCAAAAGCATCTGATACCACATGATAGGATTGTAAACAAGCTAGTAGCCTTAAACATAGATCCCTATGTATGCATATGTACTGGCTTAAGGACATAATGCATGTCATTGGGATCAGTGATGCCTCCACAGTTAAGGAAAAAGTGACCAGTGGCATTTTCATGGTGTCTGTATTAGGTCTTCTCCCTTTTGGCAGTTATTTATTTGATCTCAACAATGACAACTTATAACATATAACTATGTTGTAGAACATATGACTCACTGACAACGTGATCACAGCAGAAGTGGACTGTGCAAAACTTAATAAGATAAAGCTTCAGGAATTCAATAATAGAATAAAAAATCCTTAAATCAACAAATGTTACAAATTTCCTTTAAGCAGAACTATCACATATTAACACATGGTGCAGTGATAACGGATTCAAACTAAATGCAAAGAAATGTGGTATAATTTCCTTCAGAAAACAAAGTGTTGGCACTTACTACATCCATAACACCTCACTCTCCAATTAGTCTGTTATCAGAGATCCGGGCACCTGGGTAGACACCTCCCTCTCCTTTGAAAACCATGTAGCAGTCGTAGTCTGGAAGTCCTTCTATATACCCCAATTAATCACCAACAACATCTCTCCCAAAACCAGAGAAGTTATTGTTCCCCTGAATGCTGTACCTCTAAACTGCTACAATTTAATCATAACAGATTTACAAAGTTCCTCATAAAGTCAGACCAGTTTATGGATACATACTTTATTAAATGCATAATCTACTCCTGTACAATGATTTGCGACCACTAACTATATACGGTCTAGTATAAAAAGACTTTCTGTTGTGAAACATAAGAAAGTGCTCTTCTTTCTGACTCTCTGTTATGATTTGTAAAGGCCTGTGCTGTTATTTTTAATGTTTGCAGTTTGAGAGTTATAGTGTATTCTGCCCTAGTTAGACCCATTATAAAATATAATGCACCCTTTGGCATTTATCTCCCTAGACATATAAAAAACTGGAAAGACCTCAGAGATTCCTACCAGAAAGAATCTTGGACCTCAAAAATCTTAGCTATCAGGAAAGACTAGAGTCGCACTTCCTGTATTCAGTGTTATGTAGACTCTTGAGAAGAGACCTATGCCTACTTTTCCTTTCCCTCAGGGACAGCATTATCAAAGACCTCCTTTTCTTAATAATCAGACAGTACAGCCAGTACTGGAACAAGAGATCAGCATTTGCATAAAGGAAACTAAATGGAGAGAGAGGTTCCTCATCCAGAGCTTCTTCTTTCATCTGGAACAGACTCCCTTTACATGTCAACCAATGCAACTGCCTGCCTGCCTGCCTTCAAACATAGCTTAGGCAATTGGATAGACACCCTAAAAATACACTCTGGCACTAACAGGCCTTCCCATCCCTGAAATGTTTGGTGGAGCCTGAGAATGATTATTGGGAAGGCACACATGGTCTCTGGTCAAGTAGTCTTGTATTTCTATGATTTATACAATTATTAATGAGACTGTGATGTGTCATTTGGAAAACAACATCCACTAGACTTCACAATCTGATTTCTTGAAACAAAAGATACAAATCTCCTGCAGCTGTGTCAGTGTTCCTGCACTCACTGTTACAAGTATGATTCCATGTTTGAGATAATGGAAGAAGCCCAGGTATATCAGGTACCCAGAGAAATATTAATATGAGAAATTTAATGATAAGAAGTCTGTGGGAAAAAAATATTTTGTTTTCTGCTTAAATGCTTCTGCTTTGGTGCTGGAATGATTAAAACTCACTAGGAGATATGTGAGTATCTATGGAAATAGATGTTAATGGACCAGTACAGGCAAAAAGTGAAAAAAAAAATGACATCTTGACATAAATGCTACATGATCCAAACTTGCCAGTAGCAGAATAACTATATATTGATAATTTTAATTATTTTCTAACCCAGAAAGTCTTCATGGGGGCAGATATCCTGATGCTTCAGAAGCTGTTTTTTCCCATAATGCACCGAGGCCATAGATGATTAGATGAATTTACCCTAGTTTTTCATATCAGAACAGAGTTCCAATCATTTAAAATAGAAATGGTAAAACATACTGGTAAGTCTGAAAATCATTATTACAAGTATCACTGACTTGTTTGCAATGATCCTTGCATATTTGTTTCTTACATCCCTATTACGTACTCTGTTAAAAAGTACCTGCTGAATAATAAAGTGCTGGGGTAACATAGATTAAAAAAAATTGTAAGTTTCAGGTCTTGCCCTGCCACCATCTACCCATTATTCAGCTAGAGTATAGTATTTGCTAGTTTGCAAAGATCAGCTAATTAGTAAAGTTGCTCTTAGGTTACCAGATTTCTACACTTTCAATATACAAATGGCTCAATAAGTTAATTGCCTCAGGGGAAGAAAACAATTCATCTATAAATGACAGTACCCCCAAAAAAACAGCAGTAAATCCTTAAGAGTCAATCTAGCTTTATAACTCCAGTAGGTGTGAAAAAAGAAAATCTACAGAAACCTTGCTGAGTGCCCCCTCTACACACACTCACACAAGAAAATTTAACATCATCATCTTCTTTTGGCTGTTCCTGTTAGGGTTCGCCACAGCAGATCATCCGTTTCCATTTCTTCCTGTCCTCTGCATCTTGCTCTGTCACACCAACCACCTGCATGTCCTCTCTCACCACATCCATAAACCTTATCTTAGGCCTTCCTCTTTTCCTGTTACCTGGTAGCTTCATCCTTAGCATCTTTTTCCCAATATACTCAGCATCCCTCCTCAGCACATGTCCAAACCAATGTAATCTTTCCTCTCTGGCTTTGTCTCCAAACCTTCCAACCTGGGAAGACCCTCTAATATACTTATTCCTAATCCTGTCCACCCTCGTCACACCCAGTGCAAATCTTAACATCTTTAACTCTGCCACATCCAGCTCTAACTCCTGCCTTTTTGTCAATGCCACTGTCTCCAACCCATATAACATAGCTGGTCTCACTACCCTCTTGTAGACCTTCCCTTTCACTCTTACTGGTACTCGTCTGTCACAAATCACTCCTGACACTCTTCTCCACCCACTCCATCCTGCCTGTACTCTCTTCTTCACCTCTCTTCCACACTCATCATTACTCTGAACTATTGATCCCAAGAATTTAAACTCATCCATCTTCACCACCTCTACTCCCTGCATCCTCACCATTCCTCTATCCTCCCTCTCATTCACACACGTATATTCTGTCTTAGTCCTGCTGACCTTCATTCCTCTTCTCTCTAGAGCATATCTCCATCTCTCCAGGGTCTCCTCCACCTGTTCCCTACTCTCACTACAGATCACAATGTCATCTGCATACATAACATGTGCTAGGCAAAATAGGGTAACAGCAAGGGAGACAAATTTCGAAAGGAAGTATCATGAGATTTTATTCAGCCCTGATATGGTATGTATGAGGAAGCTGATTAGAATATAACTGTCACCATATAAACTGTCCAATCACTTATTTTATGTAGAAGTATGGGAATCATGCTGTACTGTATAAAATGCACTCTGCAGAAATGCTGTACTTAGCAGTATAAATTTCCCTTAATAATGCTAAAATGAGCGTTTCCTTACCTGATATTGTATTTGCCTAAATGTCTGTTGATGGTGGCAAATGCAAGTGAAGGAAATGGAAGAAGATGCTAAGCAGGTTGAAAAAACTCAGTTATGACAGTAGTTGTCAATTTGGGAGAGGCAAATTAAAGACAAGAGAAGAATGAATGCTATTAAAATAGTGTCTACTAATGGAAATCAGCAGAACGTGAGCAACGTGTAGATAAAGTGAGTATCCTTCAGCTCAAACAGAGCAGAATAAAGTACAGTTGTCTAAGTAAACTTACTATAACAGTAGATGTTATAATGGATCACTGTTGCAGTAGTCCAAGCCAGTGATTTACAACCTTTTTCATCTCATGGCACACATAAACTAATTGCAAAAATCTTGCGATACACCAAAAAATATATTTTTTGTCGATCTGACAGAAAAAAAAAAAATAGGTGCAATTTTGATTGATTTAAAAAATCTTTCAAGGTTTCCAGCTGCTCATTGTCTATCATTGTGAATGTTTTCCTGATTATGTCCAATGCTGGATCACGGAAAAGCTACAAATTCAGCCTCTGACTCTGGAATGTCTGTCAGGTGGTGTGTATTTGATTGTTTTTTCTCCCATTTCCTTGTCCATACTTCTCAACCACTGGATGCTAAAGTCATAGCACAGACCTTTAAAAATGTAGCAGATGACAAAAGGAGAAACACCTTGCCTTCCGCAGACATGAAGGTGGAGACAAAAATAAAATATCTTCCAAAATCAAAAAAAACTGTAGGACTGTATCAGATAACTTATACTAGCTTGTTCCTAGAATCCTGAAAGTCATGAACAGTTGGTGTTGGCTTTTGGTGCTGTTAGCTAAGTTGTGCTGACTAGACCAGTAGCACAGCCACCTCTGCTGCTGGTCCATTTTTCTTATTTGACTGTCCTGTTAGTGTGCTGATCAGACCAAGAGCACAGTGTAGCTAGAAAAATGAACCAGTACCACTGCTGCCCCATGATATTGTTCATTTTTTTCTAGCTTCTCTGTGTTATTGGTTTGTTCTGCAGAGCAATAGGACAGTCCATTTTTGTAGATATACAGTACATCTACATGACATAGGCCAACTAGGCAGCCACCTAGGGTGCCATTCTAGCAAGGGTGCTTTTCTAGTAATCTGGATGGTGTAGGTAGATCAGGATGTAGGCACTGGGTGGTGTGTGGGGGGGCACTGAGGAGCCCTATTGCCTAGGGAACCAGATAACGAAAGGCCTGCCCTACATGTACCTTGCTATTGTCCATTCAGCATAGTGCAGTTAGTAGCTCTAAAAGCCAATACCGTTTATTTCTTGTGATTGTAGCAATAAGCTCATATAAGCTATTTGCTAAAATCCTACTCTCTTAATTTTGGAAGACCTGTTTTTTTTTTGTCCCTGACTTTGTGTTGACTCTGTTTTGAATTTGATGACTCCATGCACAATAAGAAATATCAAGGGCAAATCAGAACAGTGGAACAATGTGTCAAAATTGAAAAGCTCCACTGAATGCAGAACGGTTTTGCTGTATGTTATTGTCTTATGTCGCACTGCCACAACCTCTGCCCATGTGTATTCAGGCTAGTTGGAGCATCTGTGCCACAGTACCTTGTCCCCATGATAATTCTTGTAGTTACTTAATTCAAAATAAAAGGGAGGCAAGGTGGCTTTTGGTATGTGGTGGAAGGACATTTTTGGTGGCAACAACAGCAAGTGAGTGAAGTAATCCTTAAGTTTTAAAAGGCTAACTATCTTTTTAAAAAATCTTGCAGTATACCTGTCTACCTCTTGTGGCACAACGGTTGAAAATCCCTGGTCTCAGCTATTTGGGTATTACCTCAGCACTGCCCAGCTTCCCAAAGCTTTTGGCACCTTCCATGCACTCCAACTGCCAGGAGCACACAATGCATTCCATTTAAGAGGCACCATGAGTGCCAAATTAATTAGGAGCATTTCTTGCCCAGGAAGGAGGGAAAACCCAGTATAGCTGTACTAGGAAACAGAATGACAGAAAGGTCCAACTAAACCCACCCTCAGGACTACAGTAAGCAAAGTAAGAGAAAAAACAGAGGACTGAAGGTAAGGATAGCTACCGCAACAGTGATCCATTAAAACATCTACTGTTATGGTAAGTTTACTTGAAACAACTGCACTGTGTTCATACAGGGATCACAGTTGCAGTAGCCTAAGCTATTTGGGTAAATTCCTGTAGGTTATTAAGGAGTAACAAAAAAGGAAGGAAGCCATTAACTTAACAATTCTTATTTAGAATATTCTAGCTGTCACCCATTTAATCAGGAAAAAAAGTGTTGTCAAAGGACAGTTCATCCAAGCAGCTAGAATGACTTCACAGTTTGAAGACGTTATTAAAGAGATGGATTTTATAGGAGAAATGTTTAGGAAAAGGGGTTGCCCTTTGCCCTTGATTAAGGAAGTCAGGGACTACATGATTTAATAATGGGGCCTTAAATATAAACCATTGTTAGGCTCAGGCTTCAAATCACATATGGAAGTACAGGATAATAAGAATTACGAAAGCGCCTGTATTTTGGAATAGGGATCTTACTTTAAAGAAGTTAAAAGTATTTTTATGAAAAATTGGAACATTTTAAAGGGAAACCATGATGTTTACCTACTCCTTGGAGACAATCCTTCTTTTATTTTTAAGACTGGTCTCAATATTAAAGCTAACTTAGAAAATGTTGAGCATTCAACAAATATGGGTAAGGCAAAAGGTGAAGGGACAAGATGTGATTTCTGTAAGCAGTGCCCCTACATTTTGAATGTTGAATACCTGACTTTACATAATATAACTAAGACCAAGTTTTTTTTTTCAAGAGTGGAAACTGTCTTTCTAAAGGGGTGTTCCATTTGGCCAAGCACCTTGGCTACCCAGGATTTTATGTTGTCAAAACTGATAGGGCTCTTAGAAGTCGCATTTATGAACATTTATATAGTATAAATAAGAGCAATGACAAGAATGCCCTATTTAAACATCTTTCAGTTAGTCCAACTTGTTTGAAGTTTCATTTTGCAATTTTAGATCATATTCAGGTAAATCCCAGGGGAGGTGATGAGAAAACCCTTTTGGAAGAGAGGGAGATAAGATAGCAGCTTAGATTGAATGCAGCTTAAGTTCCAGGAATTAATGAATATATTTCCCTCCAGCCTGTTTTAAAACTAAGGTCTGTTCGATAATAAACAATTCCTTTTAATGAGTATTCTTATTGTGATAATCTTAATTGGATTTAAAGAGTTTTATTATTACAGATTTCATGTTTATATGTTTCACATTTTATACATCATTGAATGAATTCATTTATGAGGGTTCTCTTAACACAGCGTATTTTAAGACTAAGGTTTAGCTGGTTCATGAATAATTTTTAAACAAGTAATTTTAATGTGATAGTTTTAATAGGACTTAAGAGTTGTAATATTATGGATTTTGTGTTATACACGTTTAAGCTTTGTACATTATTGATTCAGCCTATTTATGCGTGGTCCCTTTAAAACAAGTGTGCCTTTTGATTATTATTTTTAGATTGGATAATTGGGTAATATGGATTTAATTGATTTTGCTTTCTTATAAAAACACATTACTTTTAGTTCAATCGGATGTTGATGAAGTCCACATTTTGTTGGATGAAAGCACTTAATCTTTGGATTAATAAAAGTTTTTGTTTTTAAGTCCATGATGGTCTGGTTGTTTGGCAGTCACTATACTATATGTTTACTTGATTTACGTGATGATTTAAAAGTTATCTTTGCATTTGCGATGAGACTTAGAAGTGAAAAGGAGAAGATTTTTTTTGGGGGGGGGTAGCATTAGATCTTATTTAGCTAGCCAGTTTTCTATGGTGGAAAATGAATCTTGTATGAACTGTTGGAGAAGAATGGGATTTTGCATCATTGGTGTACTGAACTAGTTTGGAATGTTTTGAGGCAGTGTCTAAATTATTGATAACTATATTAAGCAGGAGTGGTCCTAATATGGAGCCTTGGGGAATACCAGCAGAGATTAGTAAAAAGGTTGAGATGTTAAATTCCCATTTGACAGCATAGGATCTGTCAGACGGGCACCCGAGGAAGCAAGAGACAGTGGACTAGGACAGATCAAGGAAGTCTGGCTGGTGGAGCAGTTTATTATAAGAGATAGAGTCAAAGGCCTTAGATATGACCAAGAAAAGTGCAGAAACAATATTACCTGTATTGTGTCTATGATTAATGCTGTTAGAAACATCCATTAGTGCAGTAGTGGTACTGTTGTTTGGTCTGAAGCCATGCTGAGTGGAGAAGAGGAGGTTATTGGCAACAATGGAGTTTAATGAAGAATGAATGCATTTTTCTTACATGTTTTTAATAGTGAACAGATCAGTTCTGTTTCCTCTTTGTACAGGGATAGGATGAATTATTTTTTCCATATGGAAAGGACATAAGACTGTTGGATGGATCAGTTAATGAGTATTGAGTTGGGGTAGACAATGGCATCTTCTGAGATTTTTATGAATTCAGAGGGTAGGTTACTTGCAGTGAGGGTAGTAGGTTTTAGTTTCTCAAGGTGCTTTTTAATGATAGAGGTTGGGATAGTGTTGATGGAGAAAGTGTTATGGTTGCCACTGACTTGAAAGTTAAGATGAGGAGAACTGTTAGTGTCTGGGTATAGGCTGGGCTACTCTTATCTACCTGGGAATAAACATTTTTTCATGGAGCTCCAGAAAGTAACAGGGTGTTTTTTGATGAATGTTTTGTAAATTAAACTAGTGATTTAGTTTATTGCTTGTAACTTTTGTTTTAGTTTGATTCTGAAGGTGTCTGAAGTTTTGCAGATTTTCCTACATTTTGTTAACTTGCCATGTTTTCCATGCCTTATCTCTATTCCACATTAATTTTTTGGTTGTTGCAAATAGCTGGGGCAGCGTTTTGTTTCACCTTCTTTCTGCATATGAGTTCCAGTTTGTTAAGAACATCAAGGAAGGTAATATTAAATAGGTGGACTGCCTCACCTAAGGGAAAGTTTTTAAGTGTACTCCAGTTTATAAAATCAAAAATGGTTAATAAAATTTCCTTATTAAAATTTGTTAGATTTTGCAGTTCTTTAAAATGACATTTCTTGGGCTGATAAGCTGTGTGTCTAAGGGCAAAGGCTGGTAGATGCTCACTGAATGCATCTGGGAAGGTCCCTGAAAATGAAATTTTATCAGGTTTGTTCGTTAGAAACTA
Organism: Protopterus annectens; assembly: GCF_019279795.1. Classification (NCBI taxonomy): domain Eukaryota; kingdom Metazoa; phylum Chordata; order Ceratodontiformes; family Protopteridae; genus Protopterus; species Protopterus annectens. The sequence continues at coordinate 660,457,809 of NC_056736.1, read as the reverse complement.
GTCTAATGCTGATGTTTTCCTATTTGACCTGATGAGTGTGGTTGTAGTATAAAAGAACTGTGAGCAATTGTAAACGTTTAGTGACATTGAGGGAGAGTCAGAGCTGAGGGAGAGCCAATCGATATTTACGTTACCCAGGGTTATTGTTTCATGGTGAGTATTTGATGCAGCCCAGGAGGGGAAATTTTCTAATGTTTTCATGTTAAAATGAAGTGAAATAAATGGAGCTATGATGCAAAGGCTTTTCCAGTCATTTGTTCTAAAGAGGGAGATGAGTACCTCAGTATTATAACCAGGAACATACCATTGAATTTATTTAATAGCACAATGTAACAGCAGCAAAGCTTTCGAGCAAGGCTCTTTATCAATGCGTAAATGCAGTGTAGTTATAGTTCTATTTAAAATGACAAACAGCCTACCACAAAGAAGTTACACGTGTTTTAAAACATTCAAACATATATACATATAAATAAAATAAATATTATCAAAACATGTGTATCTAAAATACATATACATATGCATACACATACATATGTATGGATGTAGCTTCACAAACAGCAACCAAGTAGCACAAACAGTCAAAATCAACAAAAATATATCCCCAGGCTCCCAGATGAATAAACAAATGGTTTAATGCAGCAAGAACAAAATAAAAGCTTCAGTAAGCACTTTTGTCTTCTAACTCCTTTACAAAGACTTCATCAGACTGAAGTAAACAGCAAAATTCATGTTTAAATATCTTAAAAAACATCACCTGACATAACATCACATGACTTTACTAAAAACACATGTTCCTAGTGCTTTAACCCTTTCCTTTTCATATAATTGACAAATTCTTCTCTATTGTTTAGTCCTGGTGGAAAGCAGGCATACAGCCTTACTTGCCAGCAGTATTTTAACCACCCTAATTCTTCTTCAATATTAATAACATTTGCTTCAATGGATACTATATCAAGTACTATAAATTTAAAGTCTACCTTACATTTGTTTTTCTTATAGTGTTTACATAATGCATTCCTCTCATCACCGGACTGAATGGCATATTTATGCTCCTATATCCTTTTATTTAATTCTCGAGTGGTCCTTCCAACATAATAGGATTTGCATTGACTACAGAAATATAAGTAAACAACATTTTTAGACTTACAACTAAATTGTCCTGGAATTTTAACTTTTATACCCCCTATTTCTATTTCATTTCCTTCTGTAAAAATGTAAGTGGACATATTACAATTATAACATTTGAGCATTCCACATTTTCTGTTACTTCTTTCATTTGGCTTATTCAGTTTTCCCTGAAAATAATTTTTAAAGTTGTTTCCTTTTCTTTGTACAAATAGAGGATTATCACCTACCTTTCTAAACACATCATTATTTATTCTTAGTAGTCCCCAGTTTTTTCTTACCACATTTTTTATAACCAATGAATCTACGCTGTTTTGAATGGCCATAGAAGTTTTTCTTTTATAAGGGATTTTTTCCTTTCTATCCAGTATATTTCCCCTCATCTCTATTCGTGCTTCTAATAATTTATTTACTTCATATTCTGGGTATCTTCGTTTTCTAACTCTATTACAAAAGGAACTAGCTTCTTCTAAAAACTCATCTTCACTGTTTGTAAGCCCACTTATTCTAGACAGTTGTCCCTTTATTATATTTAGCTTAGTGTTTTTAGGATGCATACTAGAGAAGTGCAGATACATATTGTTCTGCACCTCCTTTTTATAAATTCTAGATACTAATGTGTCATTCTTTTTATACAAAAACAAATCCAAAAAAGTGATTTCTTTATCACTAATATGATGAATAAATTTTAAGAATATACACACATTGTTTATATATACCAAGAATTATTCTAGTTCCTCATATGTACCTCTCCATATTAATAGCACATCATCAATAAATCTAAAAAAACATTTTTATGCTATTTTTATATTTGCTTTGTAACACATGAATGGTTTCCCATCCATGCATAAATAAATTTGCATAACTGGGGGCCAAAGCTGCACCCATAGCTACAACATTAACTTGTACATAAATATCATCATAGAATGAGATGTAGTTATAGTTTAATACAATATCTATCATTTCCATTAATAATCCAACTATGTTTGTTGAATACATTTGAGAATGCAATAATTCCATCCTTACAATTTCTATTCCTTCATCATTCGGTATCATAGTGTACAAGGATTTAATATCAGGTGTTACAAGCAAATCATTTTCATTTACTGCTATTTTCCCAATTTTTTCTAGCAAATTGAAACTGTCTCTAATATACGTAGAGGTATGTGGGATAATTTATTTTGTAAGAACTTATCTACAAACACAAACATACCTTCTGTTTTACTGTTCTTACTAGTCACTATTGGCCTAAATGGGGGTTCTTCCAGGTCCTTATGAACTTTGTATATTCCATACACTTTACTTCTTTTAGGGTTGGTATTTGCTAGACTCGTCCTTATTTTTTTCATCTATTCTACCAGCATTATACCATTCTTCTATACATGAGTCAATAAATCTATACCCTCTTTTCACATCTTGCATGGTTATCTTTTTGTAATACTTATCATCTGTTAACAGCAATTTCATCTTAGCTTCATATACATTTCTATCTAATAGAACAAGTGATCCTCCTTTGTCAGCTTTAAAAAATAAAATGTCGTTGTTCATCATATTATCAAACACTACTTTTTCATGTCTAGTTAAATTATAACATTTAAATTCAGCTTTTCTATCTAAAATTTCAATATTTTGCATTTCACAAATATTTAAGAACATTTCTAAATCCTTATGCAAGGGTGGATTAAAACTACGAGGTCTATAACAGACAGCATTACTTTCAGCATTGTCATTTCTATTAAACAATATATCAAAATTTAAAAGTCTCACGTAGTCTCTGAGATCATTGATAGTTCATAATTTGTCAGCTCTTTGGGCTGGTGCAAAATTCCAGCCTCTAAGCAGCACCTTACATTCTTCATTATTTAATGTATAGCTAGACAAATAAATAATAATAAAGTTTTCAGTACCTATGTTCTCCTGTATGCATTCCTTTGGTTCCAGTTCTTCCATTTTGGCCCTTTATTCACAAAGTTGTTTTTTGTTGACTTCTTATAATTATTGGCATTTGTATTTTCATTTGCATTACTTGCAGTCACTTGGGCCCATGATCTATTTTCACCATTCACCTAAACTTCCACAACTTGATTTTTGTTCGAATAAGTCAGTTGTTTAGATATGCTTGCCACCGCTTTCTCCTGTCCTCCGTTTTCATTAATAATTACTGTATTTCCTCCTTGTGAACTCGACTGTGTTTGCGACCCACTCATATTTGTAGTTCCAGCATTATTTTCACTTTCTCCTGGTTTATTAGATTTTTTTTTAAGTAAAAGAAATGATTGCTCTGGTACCAGACAAACCCAAAAGTCCATAAATACTACAAAAAAGGAAGTCAAGATGCTGAGAGCGAGTTTTATACTTTAATATTCCACAAGTAAATAGTGATGATAGGTTAGCGCTTTTGCAGTTACCTGCTTCTTCAGACCTTAATACAAAGTAACACTCCATAAAATAATTTAAGTACTCTAAACAACCATTAAAAAACAACATAGTTAATGAGGCAGATCTCTCTTCTTAAGAACAAGTTTTAAAGACACAGCACTATTAAGACCAGGAGGGGAATATGCTTTAAAATCAATGATCCATCTTAATTCCATACAGTCTGTTTCATTGGACATATCGCCTTTTCTTAAGCTATCATGCATCCTTTGTAAAACTAAGAACTTAAAACTATGGTTACAACCTGCCTCCATTACATGTTTGGCTAGTGCATTAGTACATTTCTTATTACGTATGTCATTAAAATGTTCTAATACCCTTTCCTTTAACATGCAATTTGTTTTGCCAATAGAGAAACATTCACAAACTAAGCATCTAGACATATATACTATATTTCTTGTACAACAATCTGCATAAAATGAAACATCTATACATTTCTTTGTCACTGGATGTATAACCGTATGGGCTGTCCAAATGTTAGGGCATGTTTTGCATGTCCTGCAACAATAAGTAACAATACATTGTGTCACAGTATGTATACGATGCCTATCATGCTTATAACAGAGTCATTGTTTCAAATTTTTACAATTCTTGAAACAAAATCTAGGTTCGGATTCTATCACCTTACAAATTCTTTCATCTGTTAACAGACTAGGTCAATTATGCTTAATAATGTCACAGACTTTATTCACTCCTCCAGAATATGTAAGACATATCCTGTTACCTGAACTAACCTCTTTAACTATGGGTTCTTCATCCACTATTGGAGTGAATTCTGAGAAGTAAGGTTTCACTTTCTTACTATCCGTTGTGTCCATCTTCTCTATGGCACTGTCTATTTCCTTTCCTTTGTAGCCTCTGTTCATAAGATCAATCTTAAGTGTATTAAGAGCTTCTTGTAGTGAATCTGTATCTGTGTGCAATCTCTTGCATCTAAGTACTTGATTAAACACTACATTCCTGGTAGTGCGTCTTGGATGCATACTGGATTTGTGAAAAATATTATTTCTTCTACACTTCTTCCTATGCTATTTAGTACAGAGATTCCCTAGCATGCTTTTATTTATCATAGTGTCAAGAAAGCTAATACTTTCCCTAGAGTATTGCATGCTAAATTATAGATAAGTGGTCCTACTTTCTAAATACGATACAAATTCTTCAAGACTTTCCATATTGCCATGCCAAATAAAAAAGATGTCATCCACAAAACGTTTGTAGAAAGTCAATTTCTGCTTAAATACATCTTTACTGAAAACAAGCTCTCTCTCCCAGTATGCAAGTATTAAATTGGCATATGAATTTGCACATGCTGTGCCCATAGCTACTCCTACTATCTGAAGAAAATAGTCATCAGATTCAAATAGGAATACATTGTTTTCTAAAATCAGTTCCAATAGGGCACAAATCAAATTAATTTTCATGTTACCATATGTGCTTTCTTTAACCAAACACTGTCTTATGTTCTCTATTCCTTCTTCATTAGGAATAACTGTAAATAAAGGGTTAACATCTAGCGTAACAAATAACACTTCTTTAATAGTTGGCTCATCTTGCTCTTTAGCCCACATATAAAGTTGTTCTAGAAATTACTTACTATCTCTCAGTACAGTTCCTACTGTATCTAAAATACTTCTAAGTTGTTTCTCGACATATATGGACAGAGGTTCAGTGAGCCAACCTCTCCCCGATACTATCGGTCTAAATGGAGGATTCAAAGTATCTTTGTGTACCTTAGGTAACCCATAAACAACTGGTATGGTAGGATGTTCCACAGAAAAGTATGTATAGAGAGAGTAATCAATTTGGTCTGTCATTAACAAATCATATACAAAGAAATGTAATCTATTTATAATACCATTGATCTGATATTTCTGTAAAACTACATAGATAGTATCAACAAATAACATCTCATACATTTTGTTAAGATAATCCAGTCTATCAAAAACAATGCCCCCTCCTTTATCTGCCAGTCTTATTATCAGGTGGTCAGCCCTCATTAACAAATTTAAAGCCTCATGTTCTTTAAAAGACAGATTGAAATAACCAAGTTTACTATTCTCATAATAACTTCTCCTTATATCATCTTTACAGATTTTGACAAAAGCTTCCATAGCCAGAGAATTGTCAGGTGTAAACGTATTAGTTTTTTTAAAAACACAAAAATCATTAACAGTAGTGCCATCATTCAAATAAATACTTTTAAGCATAGTGTTCCTAGCAAACACCTTCAGTTCTATTATTGTCTCTGTTAAATCCAATTTAGTTGCAGGTATAAAAGGCAGTCCTTTATTTAATACTGACATTTGCTCATCACTGAGTTCAATTGAAGATAAATTAAAAACTAAATTATTTATCTATGATTCCTTGTTGAAACGCCTGTCACAGTCTGACTTCTCAGCTGGACTGGAGGGTCTGTTTTCAGTCTCATCCCTCTCTTGCGACTGCGCAATCTCCCTGCTCATTTTTCCTGTCTTATGGGTAATGCTTTTTCTAAAAAAGCTGAAGAGAGTCTGTTGTTTAAATTATTCATGTCCAGTACTGCTTCTACCGCCAGTTTGCGAAGTACTTTCGGTCGCACTACAGGTTCTACTAGTGCATCCGAAACTGGGCCAGTTGTTGTGGCACTACCACAAAAGTTAGAAACTTCTACTGCATTGGTCTTAGAAGATATGTTATTTATGGAGTTTAACGGCTCATTCATGTTATCACACATAACACTATTGTCATTCATAGGCGTTTCAAAAATAAATGCTTCTGTATTAGCATTTACACAATTTACAGTACTTACTTCTCCTTCAGCACTCGTTTCGTTGGCTAAGGTCTAAGGAACACCTAGCCCATCTGTGTGTTGCTTACTATAGTCGATATCTTGTAAAATCTCTTCTCGAGCATTAGAGGTACTGTTTTGTAATCCCTTTACTACGAGTGAATCCTTTGAAAGTAGCGCATCCACTGTTTGTGCGTGAGCCAGGATTGTAACCCTTGTGCGCTTATCTCTCATGGCAGCTGACTGCTTAGATGCTAGCAACGTGCTGGATTGTGCTGCCTCAATGTTAGGTTTCCCTCTTGTTGGTAAACGTAGTTCCGATGACGTTACACCTTCTTCTGCTTCCTCTATTGGTGCACTGCTCCTCGGCCAAGAGAATACGTTGCCATCTCAGAAATTGACGTAATCTCTCCATAGTTTCTTGAGTTTCTCTTTTTCTAGCTTCCTTTCGTAAAAAGAAAACATTTAGTAAAAGTTCATTGAACAGTTGTCCATATGTTTCTCCCTTAAAGGAGATAGATAGATAAAGAGTTAAAACATCAATATATTTTGCCAGAATGACCTCTTCAGATGAAAATAATCATTCAAAAGTACTATATAGTCCAAGCTCAATTGTAAATTCAGAACTTGCCATCTCTTAAGCAGCTCAGGTAGGCTATCACCATACGAGGGCATCTTGAGCACACAAAGCCCTCTTGGAATAAGTTTGTAGTGTATGGCAGCTTCAGAGTGGTATCGCTGCCACAATAAACATTTATATTTGTACAACTTGTCTTCTAGCTCTTTCAGAGCTTTTTTAAACATAGCCATTTCATTATAGTCTATACTCACATCTGCTATATCTTCATCATTAAAAGTAACTAACACACATAAGTGGGTTAGCAGACATAGTGGTGCTGAGTCTCTGTTTAGTAGAAGTCCTTCTTGATGGTTCCATACCATTCTGCATTTGTTCATTCGAACCTTCCTTCATTTGACTCAAACTCTCAGCCATGGTACCAGCAGACAAACAAAATTGACAATAAAAGTAAAATAAACGATTGCTCTGGTACCAAACAAACCCAAAAGTCCATAAATACTCCAAAAAAAGGAAGTCAAGATGCTGAGAGTGAGTTTTTTACTTTAATATTCCACAAGTAAAAAGTGATGATAGGTTAGCGCTTTCACAGTTACCTGCTTCTTCAGACCTTAATACAAAGTAACACTCCATAAAATCATTTAAGTACTCTAAACAACCAATAAAACACAACATAGTTAATGAGGCAGGCCTCTCGTCTTAAGAACAGGTTTTAAAGACACAGCACTATTAAGACCAGGAGGGGCATATGCTTTAAAATCATTTAGAGTTACTCCTAATGCAGAAGGAATAGAGAACATAAGACAGTTTTTGGTTAAAGAAAGCACATATAGTAATATGAAAGTTAATTTGATTTGTGCCCTATTGGAACTGATTTTAGAAAACCATATGCAGAGGTCACTCTCCCTGCATATTCCACATGATCCCTCTCCTACTTTTTTTATTTTTCTGCTACTGCTGGTTTGTTCAATTTATCCAGATTTTCATGGATAAAGTACATTTTGTTGTTAAAGTTCACATCAGAGGTATTTTCTTCAAACATATTGAAAATTGCCTGAACATTTTCAGTTAGTTCTTTCATATTAGTGCTATTATAACTGCGTAGCAATTCCATATATTGAATACCCGCTGTCTGGTTTATTTGTAACCATTTATCTACCAACTCTTTTGGTAGATTTTCACCTGCTGGCAATTTTAAAATTCTAAGTCCGTTTGGGATTCTCTGAACTTTACAATTGTTTTCAAACTAAATATTGTCCCACTGCAGGCACTTTAACTGTATTAGGGTTTTCTCTAGCTTTGAAAACATCTCATTATGATTCACACAGCGTTCATTATATCCTTCTTGTTCATTCATATTGTTGTTAAAAGGATTATCAGGAAATGCCAAACAGTTCTTTAACACTTCATCACTTGACAATAAGCTGATAATTAACTTATTGGAAGTTCCTTCATTGCTGGTTATAAACGAGCCCATCAGTGTGTCATTCAATACACATCCTGTTGTTACTGCAGTAAAGTTGGAGCCAAAATTACCAAAGTTATCCATAGGGAACCAACTGCAACAACTAGATAAATCTTCATAAACAGCAGCCAAGTAGCACAAACAGTCAAAATCAACAACAATATATCCCCAGGCACCCAGATGAATAAACAAATGGTTTAATGCAACAAGAACAAAATAAAAGCTTTAGTAAGCCCTTATTATCAAAACATGTGTATCTAAAATACATATACATATGCATACACATACATATATATGGATGTAGGACTATTGCTCGAAATCACATTTACCTGAAATGTAAATGGCTGAGCACACTTTCGTGAAAATGCATTTCTACCGAAAATGCACTTTCGTGAAAGAGAAATTAAAAAAAAAACATTAAAAAAAAAAATAAATAAATAACAGTAACCATGTTTATGCAGGGGGGCAAGCCACCCTGCACCCCCCAACCCCTCTACTTTTATAGTCTCACTCCAAGATCACACTACAGTGGGGAAAAGAGAATATTTCCTTATCCCCACTGTACCGCGATCTAAGCAACAGCGCCCATCACTCAGTTGCCTTTTTTATGTTTTTTTTTTTTTTTATTTCTCTTTCGTGAAAGTGCATTTTTGGTAGAAATGCACTTTCTCGAAAGTGTGCTCAATGGTTTATGTTTTGGGTAAACGTGATTGCAAGCAACAGTCCAAGACCCAGATACACACACAGCCTGAGTCAATTATAAGAATTAAAAAAAATCATGCTTATTCTTTAATATAGGTTTAATACTGTTCCAATAATTAGTCAAGGGGCTACATCTGCTCTAAAATAATTTATACACTTGTACCCTGCATCTCAGTTTCAGTAGTGATGTCACCACCATGTATCCCTGGATGCACAACTTGTAAAACTTGAAACTTAAATTTATGCCTATTCCTCTTATATAAAACATACCTACACAACACATTAGTTTCAGTACTTCTCCATATATCTGACAAATAGGAACTAATGCATTCTTTTAACCTTTGGTTAGTTTTCCCTATGTAGAAATTATTGCAAACTATACAGTTAACAAGGTAAGTTACATTTTCAGTAAAGCAGGTAGCACAGACTTTTAAATTCAAAATCTTTTTTCGTAATTGGATGCCAAAAAAAAAAAAAACAAATCTGTGTTAATTTCTTTACAAAACACTTATATCATGGATGTATACCTCTTCTTTGGACAGGGTTTATCATATTATGGCCTTCTATGTCCTTATACCATAAGTATTATTTAAGCTTTTTTCATTTTTATAAGTAAACTTGGGGGCCTCACCTACAATATTTCTAATTTCAGTGCCAGACTGTAATGTAGCCCAATTTTTATTTATAATTTGCTTAATATATCTGGTATGTCTATTATACTTCAGAATATAGCTCACATCACTATCTATAGTATTAGTTGCATATATGGAGGGAACACCTAAACCATCACTTCATTTATAATACACTGTTTAATGTCATTCATCAACTTTTTATTGCAACCTCTAATGTTAAAATCATTGGTCATATTATTTAATTCTTGATGGAAGGATTGTGCATGGTTATTTAACCTACTTGCACTTATAAACTGACTCTTTAGTATGCTCTTAAAAGTGTGTCTAGGATGTATACTATTAAAGTGCACATAACGTGTAGCTTGTACATCCTTTTTTATATAGCAGTATCAAACTGCTTGTATGGGCCACTACAGTGGTGCAGTGGTTAGTGATGTTGCCTCACAGCAAGAGGTTTTCCGATTTGAACCTCAGCTGGGGTGTCTTCTGTGTGGAGTCTACATGTCCTCCCTGTGGTCATGTGGGTTTCCTCCGGGTGTTCTGGTTTCCTCCCACATCCCAAAGACATGCTCTAGGTAGATTGGACACTTCAAATTGGCCCTAGGCATGAGTGCATGCATGTGTGTGCCTTTTCTGGAAGGTTGGGTGCTAGGCTGGCAACTTGACACCGTAAAACTCTACTACCAATCATGAGTGGGCAGGTGATCTGCTGTGGCGACTCCTAAATGGGAAAAGCCGAAAGAAGAAGTATCAAACTGCTTGTCCTGATAAATAATAGTCATATGCAAAAAATGAATCTTCTCATTAGAGTAACTTAGATCAAATATCAAAAAATTTGTAGTGTCTTGCAAATCATGAACAAATTTATGTTAAATTATCTACAGTTCCTGTCCATACAAGAAAGATGTAATCTACAAATCATTTAAAAATGCAACATTTTCATTCCTAAACATAACATTCAAATTATCAGTAAATACATGTTGCTCCTCCCATCTAGACAAAAACAGATTTGCATAAGTATTAGCAGCTGGAATGCCCATGGCTACTCCTAGTTGCTGATGAAAGAACTCTTTGTTAAACAGGAAAACATTGTTGTTAAGGACTACATCCAGCATACAACACAACATTTCAATTATGGCATTTGAAAACTGACTGTGCATACAAATAAATTCCCTTATAAACTGTAAGCCAAGCTCATTGGAAATTGCAGTAAACAATTATTTTATATCCATTGTAACTAGAATAAGTTCATATTTTGATTTCCCTGAAACCATTGCTTCAATTTACTAAGGAAATCATTTGTATCCTTAATATAGCTCAGGCTATACTGTAGAAGGGGCTTTAGCTGTTCTTCTAGACTCTTTGAAATAGCAAAAGTCACCCATTTACTATCTGCCACAATGGGTCTGACAGGTGGGACATTAATACTCTTATGCATTTTTGGCAAGCGATATATGATAGATGTTACAGGATTTGCACTATATACGTAGTTAAAGATATCATGTGTAATAGACCCATCCATCAGCACGTCGTACAAAAAACATTTTACCTTTTATATCATATCATTAACTAAAGATTTACTAACGTTTTAAAAGTACTAGCATCCAATAGAATATTATACATCTATTCATTATAGGATGCAATATCCATGACTACAATCTTACCTCTTTATCTATCTGCTTGCTTAATTATTATGTTATTACAAGAAGAAATCTTATTTAAAGCATCTCTTTCAGACTGACTCAAATTATAAACCCTCGCGCTTATATTATCTTTAAAATATAAATCATAAATATCATGTTCACACATATTTAAAAACACTTTTGTTGTAGGATTATTCACAGGTATAAATGTGATACATCTTTTTAAATTCATTACACCACTCTGGAAATCATTCTTATACAGCAGTTTTAAATCCAGGTTCCTAGTAAACAATCTAAGCTCCGTTAATGATTCACTGATATTGCTTACATTTGAAGGCACAAAAGATAAACCTTTACTTAATAAAGATAATTCATTGTGGGACAACTCATATTTAGACACGTTAAGAACATTATTGGTAATTATTTCTTCATTTTGCTCCTTGTCAGTCCTACCTTCATAAAGGTTTGTCCCATTGATGTTCATCTGACTAGTCCAAAAACCTGTTGACTCTGATATTTTCTTCTGGTTTTGCTTCTTCCTCACAATTCTGCTCTTATTTTGAGTGGCTGCTGAAGTTGAAAACAGCCTGATCCTAAAAAAACATTAGAAGTTCCAGCTCCACTTGCAATTGTTATTTAGATTTTCATTCACTAACAATCCATTATGGTTACTGCCCTTATTATTAACAGTTTCGGACTCTTCTGTCATATCTAGTGGAACACTGAAGCTGTCCATATCTTGAATGGCTTCACTACATATTAATATCGACAGTTTCAGTATCTTCATTCATGCTCTCAGGTTGTTGTAAACGGGCTGAGACCACACACAGAATCACTGGCAACAATGTATCAACTAGAGCTGTGGTGAAAGATGAAGTCGCTTGTCTAACCTGTCTTGGCCAATAGAAAATATGACTACTTTTAAAATTATTTAGGTCACGCGCAATCTTATGTTTTTTTAAAGAAATCAATTTCTCTTCAAAAGATTTAAGTTTATCAAGCATATAACTATATTTATTATTTATGAGGGGAAAGTTAGGAGAACTTACAATAGTATCTTCTAAGCTGGCAATTTCAGAAGTCATTCATTAAGTGCATATAGTCTGCGCTTAACTTAAGAAGAAGTTCTTGCCATTTGTGAAGGAGTTCAGGGTACTTATTGCCATATGTTGGCATTTTTTTATCCTCAGTCCCCTCGGTACAATACCCAACTCCAAGTATGCACAAAATTAAAGCACTGCCTTTGTAATCTGTTATAATGTTCAGCTTTTAAGGAAAGTCTCCAAAAATTTTCAAGTAACCCTCTTTCACTCTCTCTTATTAATTACAGCAGCAATGCTGGAACTTCTAGTAAAAGTCTTCATATTTTCACACAATAATAGTAAAGGACTGTCACTAGCCAGAAGAAGATTTTGTAATTTCTGCGGCACTAATACACAAGACACTGTTGACATAGTAAATGCAGCATTAGAACGATGAACCAAAGGAAGCCAGGGCTGTGACTCCATAAGGCTACAAACAGTAAAGACTGCTATTAAATAAATTTGATTCGGGTTACTGGCTAAAGCTCTTGCCACCCTTATAGTGCCATTTTAGGCAAGATTCAAAGGACAAAACCACCACCATAACAGATACAAGCATGCAAAATCTGAAGGTAATGCTACTCAATGCTAGAAGTCTAAACCTCAAAAAATGCACTCTCTCAAGGCACTCCTAAAAATGGGGAACATCGATATCTGTGCAGTAACTGAGACCTGGTTCAAGACTCCAGAGAGCACCCCTGCAATACCAAGCTACAACCCTTACCACACTTTTCGGCCACCAAACCAAGACCGAAACACTAAAGGTGGAGGAGTGTCCATATTCACCAAGGATATTCACACCTCCAGGCTAGTTGCCCAACACAATGCATCTGAAATTCTCCAGGTGCAACTAACACTAGGTAAGATTGCAATCCAAATTGTAGCTTGCTACAGATCCCCCACCATGCCCCAAGATTCTCACTACATCTTTCTAAACATACTGAAAAATATTACGATACAACCAAACACCCTAATACTGGGTGATTTCAACTACCATGCCATTAACTGAGAAAACTACTCGGGTACCAACACCTTTTCTCAACGGTTCTTGGAATTCATAAATTCCAGTGCCCTAGATCAACTAATCCATTGTACCACCAGGGGCTCCAATATCCTAGACCTGGTCATTGCAACCTGGTAGATAGATGCTCCACACCAATGGTCACCCCCTCAATGGTCAGGTCTGACCATAAGCAAATCACCCTTGACATCCACATCCCACCCCCCACCCCCCAGTAAGGAAACCTTTGTAAATAACTTCTCCAAAGCCAACTTCATGCTACTTAAGTCAGAAGTGACAAACTTCATGGCACCCATGTAGATGGGAACTGAAAGTTCGACTGCTGAATCCTACACTAAGGCACTGTACGAGCACATCCACTCGTGCATGAATCGTACCATCCCAAATAGAACCAAGATGCTCTCCTCCAAAAAAAGGAAGTCAATCTGGTGGTCCCCTGCCATAAACAAACTATATAACAGAAGGAAGAAACTGTTGCAGAAAAGAGGAAAATCCTAGGATGCAAAAAAACCCCGTAACAGCCTCAGTAAGAAGCTGAGATTCCTCATAAAATCCTCTAAAGCTAGTTACAAAAATAAAATTTCCAATGATTCCAAAGACAACCACAAGGCATTCTATAGTTATATCAAGAATCTAAATGGCAATGCTCAGATCTGCTCTCAGCTACAACAGAATGACATTAAATATACTGATCCCAAGGATATTGTCAATATCCTGGCAGATCGATTTAGTGCCAACTTCACCCCCCTTTCACCTCCTAAAGGGCCCATCTCAATACCAAAAGATTGCCAAATTCCAGTAATCACGGCCACACAGGTAGAAACCACACTCTCCAAAGCAAACAGCATCCATGGGACCAGATGACATCCCGGGCTGTGTACTACATGAACTACAAAATGAAATGGCATCTCACCTAAGTGTCATGTTTAATCATAGCCTCACTTCAGGCTTTGTGCCCACTGAGTGGTGCACAACTACAGTTATCTCACTCCACAAGGAGGAATCAACCTTGGATCCCGAGAACTACCGTCCCATCAGTCTGACGAGCCTGATCTGCAAGGGCATGGAACGCATTATCATGGAACTTATAAACAAAGACATTGGCAACCTTCAAGCACTGGACCCCACCCAGTTTGGGTTTGTGAAGGGCCGATCTTGTCTCCTGAACCTGACTGACTTCTTCAAATCAGTCTCCAGAGCTATGGATGAGGGTAAGGTGCTCCACACAGCCTATCTGAACCTCACCAAGGCCTTCAACACCATCCCTCACTCAGAAATCATAGATAAACTTACTAAGCTGGGCATAAATCCGTACATCACTCGATGGGTTTCCAACTGGCTTACTGACAGAACCCAGACTGTAAAAGTAGCTGACTCCAAATCCAGCTTCAGATAAGTGACAAGTGGAGTACCTCAAGTTTCAGTCCTGGGACCGCTCTTGTTTGGCATCTATTTCTCTGAAGTACAGGCCAACACTAAGAAACTCTGGCTAACAAAGTTTGCAGATGACTGCAAACTGGGAGCCATTATTGAATCCCCAAATGATGTGGATATTCTACAAAAGGGCCTTACAGAAACAGATGCTTTGTGCCAGAGCCATGAGCTCAAGCTTAATGCCAAGAGATGTATAGTTATCCCCTTTGGGAAAAACCATGTACCAATGAATTACCACATAGGTGGCAGTACACTAAACACCAAAAGTGTGATGAGAGACTTAGGGACACAGGTGGACAGTGGTCTCACCTTCGATAACCACATCGCCACAACTGTCAGGAAATCCTTCTATGTGGCACACATCATCACTAAGGGCTTTTCATCCCGAAAAAAGGAGGTCATTGTCCCACTGTACTCATTCCTCATTAGATCCATTATAGAGTACAATGCCCCGTTTGGTATTTACCTCACAACACATCTGCAACAGCTGGAAAGGCCGCAGAAATACCTCACTAAAAGAATCACAGACCTAAAACAGATGCCCTATTCTGACCATCTAAAAAAACTCCAGCTATACTCTGTGGCATACCGTCTACTCAGAGGCGATCTCTGCTTAACATATAAGGTCATGTCAAACTCTGAGCTGCTGGACATGGTCCACTTAAAGAAATTACAATCCCTCAGAGCCACTCGCTCCAGGGATCTAAACCTTGTCATCACAATGAACAAAACATGCTGGAGGGATAGGTTCCTGACCCAGAGACACCCCATACTCTGGAATAGACTGCCCATACATGTCAAGCAGACCGCCTCCTTGGCCCTCTTCAAGAGAAACCTTGATGATTGGATGGGTGATAAGAAATTCACCCCGGGGATCACGTCAGTCACCCTACAGGGGTCCAGGGAAGTAAATATTGTGGGAAGAAATGTCCGGGAAATTGTTTGGCTAGGCTTGTATAGGCCCTAGGGCTGATAGCCTAGTGCCAACCTATGAACCTATGAACCTATGGTGTGTTCCTGGTTTGTAGTTCTTGGAGTCTTTGTTCTACCCTATGGAACACTTTAGCACCCAGATGCTGTTGCTGTTGTTAGTTTTTATCTCAGTATTATTGAAGATGAGTGGAGTATTTATGTAGAGAAAAGTTCAAGGGTGATTGGCATAATGGTTAGTCTTTACATTATAGACACAAGGTGCAGGGTTTTGTTCTGACCTTGGGATATTAGATAGGCTTAAAATGGCCCTTCAGAGCCATTAGCCTACTGCTCACCTATGTGTTCATTATAGCTATGCTTCCACCTTTTTTACCTTTCTGTTGAGTCTGTTTATGTTTTAATCTGGTGGGGTGATTTCCTGATCTTTGATGTTTCGCTTCAGCCAAGTTTCAGAGATTGCTCAAATGTCAGGAGCATGGGTATTTAACCATGCATGAATGACAGTTGTTTTGTTACTAATGCTTCTGATGCTGATATGATAGAACTTTAATGTAGACTGAGTTGCAGACTGAGTATATAGGTATGAGGGTAGAGAACACCCAGGCATATTTATACTAGGCCCAGAGTTAGGGTGAATATCAAAACACAGTTGTATTTCTTTATAGGGGAGAGGACAGAGGGAATTAGTGGTTTATGCTTTATTCTGGTTTTGGGATGAGTCTTTGCATGAATTGACAAAACTGCAATAACTGACCATTTAAAGAAGTCTATGTAGGAGCTATTATAGAGATTTGGTAATATACAGGGGATGTTGGCAGTAATATTTTTTGGGGGTACTAGAGAATCAGTAGGGAGGTTAATTTAGTATGTGGAGGAGTGTGTGAGTATGGTGAGTATGAAAGCAAGTGTGAAATGTTGTATGGATAGGTAACATGTCATGACATAGTGGAGGATTGTTGAGGTGGTGAATAAGGACAGGAAGAAGACTATAGTTTATGGAATTAGAGCTGGAAAATGGGATGAGGTCATTTAATGGATTGGATTTTCTGAAAGGAGAAAGGTATAATTGTGGGTGTATTTTGTAGACCGAGAGAGATAAGTCAGTGAAACTAGAGGGAAAACATTGGGGTAAGAAATATAGGAGGTATATGATTTGATAGCTGAATGAGGAGGATGGAGTAAGTTGTGATCATGGGAGGGAGCATGGGATCAGTTAGTAAGTATAAGACAAGAAGGATGTTAGCGTGCTTAATTTCAGACTGTTGGTTTAGGAACTCTTTGTGTATTACTGTAAGTGGGGTTTGTCTAATATGTGTATATGTCTAAAGCTATGCATATGCCTTTAAGAGGGGTGGGAAGTAGGTGGTGTTCTGGGTGGAGAACAGGTCCTAAAAATGTAAGACTTGGGATGGTGGCTGGTGAACTGAGGGTGGAAAGAGAGCAGAGCAGGCAACAGCACCACACCAGCAGAAGGTAATCACTATGGGCACACTCAGTGTGAAGAAGACAGAATGCATGACATCACACAGGTACCTGCATTAGAGATTACTTCTGCCTTTAAAATGTATGTATCCCCACTGAGCTACTGTGCCAGAATGACCTCAGATAAGCTAGATCCCTAAAATGGGTAGATGAGAGAGAAATAAAAGGGTGCATAATTTAAAAAAATGGTGAGGGCTGTTAAAGGTTTGGACTCAAATGTCTTTGCTCATTTTAATTGCCACAAAATATTTGAGTTTCTAATACCAAGATGGGAATAGACTCCATTTCAAAGTCAAAGTATGATTAAAGTTCATGAAATTAGTATTGTTTCAACCTTTGATTTTTGCCAGCAGTGCTCCTTGCAGCACCCGCAATGTGCCCAGTAATGACTCCTTCTGCAATTCATATGGAGTTACGTGTATCAATAACATATCCAAGTTTGTTTGTCTTTTCCTGGTTAGGGGTTGCCACAGCAGAACTCCAGTCCGCTAATAATTGGCAGTCGATTTTTATGGTGCCGAGTTGCCAGCCCAACAACCAACTTTCAGAGAAGGCACACCCATTCACACATGTCTTTCAGAGGCCACACAACCGCAGGGAGGACATGCAGACTCCACACAGAAGGCACTCCAGCCGAGAATCGAACAGGAAAACCTCTTGCTGTGAGGCAACAATGCTACCGCTGTATCACCGCGGCTATTACAATAACATATCATATCCAAGTATGATTGTAAATTTATTTTTATAAAAACCCATTGTTCTTACTAATATGGGAACTGTCTGGGTATCCTTCTTTCACATTGCCCTAATTTCTGCCTGCACATCCTGGTATTTTATGACTTTGTATCTCTCTGTACATAAAACACTGTAGTCAATGGGTGTGGCAATTTCGATGATCAATGCTACTTTTGTCTTCTTTTCATGGGCTACTTATATCTGGTTTTCTTGCATCTGTTTTTTGAACTTTTGGTAATGGATGATACCATGTGATATAAACTTAATCATTTTCTATAATGCTTTGTGGCTCATGTTTCCAGTGTTTTACAGCTACTTCAGTATTGTAATGTTTGCACAATCCCCAATGCAACAATCTTGCCACATTATTATGCATTTCCGTATACAGTCCTTCTGCTATTAATATATGACAACCAGCAGCAAGATGTGCAACTGTTTCCAATTATGTTTTACAAAACCTACATTTGTCTATTTCTAACACATGTTCAGTGTAGTTTGTAAACCAGTGCATATGTAGTCCACTATCTCGGGCTGCCAATATTAACCTTTCTTCTTTTGGTTTAAATTCAGCTCTCCTTAACCATTCCTGCATTTGATCCTGATCAACATGAGGTTGTTCCAAGAGTTTTCTGTACTTGCAACTGTATTTATGCATTTTCCACATTTTTTGCCTGCTCACCTTATACTTCACCTTATATTCTTTCTTGTGTTTTTTGGCACATTCAGTTGCTGCCTGATTTTTATCTATTTTTGGTTTGATTTCCATTCCTGCTTGACACCGATATGCTTCTGCTAAACTAAGCAGGGAAGTCATCTTAGACTTAATTCTCCTCATGTTTTAAAACTTTCACTATGTTTGGGTCTTATGAGGTCAGCGGATATGTATGCAGTCCTATGATTGCAGAAATGTACATGTAATCAGTTTTGAGGAGACCCATAGGTCCTTCAGAATATGGAATATATAGTCTTGGTATACACACTGATTTTTATAAATCATTTGATAACCATGAAGCATCCAACCAATACAACACCTTTTGGTGCCATTCAGTCACTCCAAAACTGTAAGTTACAACAGGAAGAGCAAATTGGTTTATAGCTTGGACTTTGTTCCTAGATCTCAGTGCTGTTTCCGGTATTAATTTTAGTCTTTTAAAATATTCCTTACTAAGTTTTATTCATATTTTGATCATGTTTTATTGTTGATCCTTCAACATTTCCCAAATATTTATACACTTCCTCTTGCTCAAGTTCTTTTATATCACATTCCTGACCCAATGACATTCTTATATCATCTGAAAAAGTTTTGACAAGGGGAGGAAAAGGAACAATTGGGGCAACAGAGGATCAACTTACAGGAAATGAGAAGACCACCGGTACTAGAGGAACCACTGGTGATGAACACTGCTTCTATAAATACAGGTACTGTCAAGGCTTCATCTTATTTTGATTTTTTTATTTACAATTTCACTGATCTTGAAATTGGGCCTAGTGACCATCAACTGTTTCTTAAGGTGTTTAACTTTATTCCCTCCATGAAGGCCAAGTGAAGGATACATTTTTAGATTTAAAGATTTTTACCAGAAAATTAAATTTACAATTGCTATTTGGTGGCAGTTCTATTCCCACTCATGAAATGTTGAAAGAAAGAGCACTATGAATCCCCCTTTACACCCTGTGGTACATCTATTTGAGAGGGAATGTGAAAAAGAGATACATGGCACTATCAGGGGTAGAGTGCAAAATTTTGCAACCTCTCTGCACACAAAAGGGAACTACTGCATGAGTTTATGAACAACAAAGAAATTAGATGCATGAAACCTGGCAAGGGGGGGGGGGTTAGTGATCATGTACCACTTGGACTATGTTGGACATTTACTTGGACAGCTGCAAAATGATGTTGTATAGTCACTAGTGTCTATTAATGAAATTAACATCACATATCATGGTATCAAGGTGGTGCTTGACGAGTTGTTGCTTTTCGACAGGATATCACAGGGTCTGTATGATTACTTAAGAGGAGATTTTCCAGTGATTCCTAGGATTTTTGGAATCCCCAAGATTCATTTAAACCTTAACAACCCCCTCCCCCGACCTATTGTTGCAGGAAGAGGTTTGGTTACTAAACCCTTAGCCAAATATGTGGACAATAAGTTAAAACATTTCCTTAAGGGCTTTCCCCACATTCTTAAAGATGCATGGGTCTTGCTAGACAAATTGAGAAAAGTGACACCAACTCTGGAAAATATGATGGTTACCTGTGATGTGCAAAGTTTCTTTATGGTTATTCCTCATGAGGTGGGGTTGCAATGGTTCAACGAGATTGTCAGTAAATATAGACAGATTTCTGGCTCAGAAAAATCTGTTGTTGGTGCCTTTATGGACCTTATTCTTAGTTGTAATTTTTTGTTGCTTGAGGGGGGATTTTACAAGCAAAACACAGGTGTAGCTATGGGGGCAGCCTGTGCTCCCTTATTTGCCACTGCTGTGATGTTGTGGTGGGAATTGAACTTTTTATTTCTCCACCCATTGTACAAGTACTGCAAAGCATATCATCGATTTTTGGATGATCTTTTGATTATTTGGGAAGGTACATTTGACCAGTTTGTGGTATTTTATGAGTCCATGCAAACAAGTACTGATTGTCTGTCTTTTACTTACCATCATGGTTATCACAAAACTGCATAGTTAGATGTCCAGTTATGCAAGGGGACAGGCAGCAAGTTTTCTACCTCAATATACAGAAACCCTACGTATTGTAATTCTTTTCTGTTTTGCACCAGCTGTCATCCCATGCACCAAAAAAGAGGCATTGTTAAGAGCCAACTTATTCAGGTGTGAAGATTGACCTCTGAGGACAACTCTTGTTTGTCAGAGTTCAACAAAGTTACGAGGATGTTTGCTGAGAGGGGATACCCCAATGACCTCCTGGAGCAAGTAAGTCAGGAGGTCTGGCTTGGTAGACAAACCAAATTTGCACTGATTATTTTGCATGGACTTGAGGATATTAGAAAGTGTAAAGACCCCACTCCCCTCAACCTACACACTAACATGGTCATACAATACATGCTTGATGTTAAACAAATAAAGAAAATTATTAGAAGAAACTGGTGTATTTTTGAAAGTGACGATGTTGCTAAGGCGCAGTTTGACAAAAGTGCTAGTTTCACTTATAGAAACAAATCTAATATGAAAATGTTACTTGAAAAATCTGGTAGTAAGACCAAAGGAGTGCCAGTTAATAGAAGGTGTGGGTCATGTCACTTTAACACCAGCTACACTGGTTTCTTAAGGGGAATGTTGGGACAAACTGATATTACTAAGGTTTGTAGTTGAGAGACATCTAGAGTTGTATACATGGCTGCCTGTGAGGCATGTTCAGCCTTCTATATAGGCAAAACCAAAAATGCCTTTTCTAAATGTATTTATCTGCACTTGTATAGTATTCAGAAAGATGATTGTATAAGTGCACTTGCAAGACACTCCTTGACATGTGAGGGATTTACAAAATATACCTTTTTTGTATTAGAACAAGTGCAGAGATCTATTTACTGTGGTGACTGGGAAAACAGGCTTCTGTGCAGAGAAATGTGTTGGTAACTGAAACTTGTTTCAAATTTTGCAGGACTTAATGACAGTGTTTCTGTTATTAGCGAATTAAGGAGAGCATCAATTGTTTAAGCTTTAGTTACATGTCTTTAAGGTATTAATTGAAGTTTGCCTTTTATTGGCTGATGCTGGTGGGGGTGGGGGAGGTTTGCTCTGTATTTAACTTGCTTTTTAGTTAATTCTCCACAGTTCTGAAGAAGTCTGGATAAGACAAAAGCACTTAAATGTGGATGAATGTTGTTCACATTAAAGAGTACTTTGGTTCTGGCTGTCTAACCAGTGATTTTTTGGTTGTCTAACCAGAGATTTTTTTGCCTCTGGCTAACGAATTTCACATATGACTGCAAACTAGGAGCCATAGTTAAGTCCCCAAATGATGTGGACATCCTACAGAAGGGCCTCACTGAGACAGATGCCTGGTGTCAGAGCCATGGCCTCAAGCTCAATGCCAAAAAGTGCAGTGTCATCCCCTTTGGTAAAAACTCTGTACCCATGAACTACCATATAGGCAGCAATCTACTTAACACCGAATGCGTGATAAGAGACCTTGGGACCCAGGTGGACAGTAGTCTCTCCTTTGATAGTCACATCGCCACAGTAGTCAGGAAGTCCTTCTACGTGGCACACCTCATCATAAAAGGTTTCTCATCCAGGAAAAAAGAGGTCATTGTTCCCCTCTACTCGACACTCATTAGACCCATTATAGAGTACAATGCCCCTTTTGGAATGTACCTCACAAGACATCTGCAGCAGCTGGAAAGGCCACAGAAGTACCTCACAAAGAGGATTACTGGCCTCAAACAAATGCCCTACACTGACCGCCTCAAAAAACTCCAGCTTTACTCCATAGCATATTGCCTACTCTGAGGTGATCTCTGCCTAACATATAAAGCTATGTCAAACTCAGAGCTGTTGGATATGCTACACCTAAAGAAATCCCAATCCCTCTGAGCTACACACTCTAGGGGCCTAAACCTTGTCACCACAATAAACAGGACATGCTGGAGGGATAGACTCCTGTCCCACAGACTTCCCATACTCTGGAACAGGCTACCCATCTATGTCAAGCAAAGTTCTTCATTAGCACTCTTCAAAAAAAATCTGGATGAGTGGATGGGAAATAGGAAATACACCGCAGGGATCACCTCTGTGTCTCTGCTCGACAGTGGCACAGGACTATAACTTTCTTGGGTGGCGTAAGCCAGGGAATCTTGTTGGCTAGGCTTACGTAGGCCATTGGGCCGATAGCCTAGTACCTACATATGAACCTATGAACCTATGTTATAGTTAAATCGTCATGTAAAAATGTTAATACTTTTACCCAGAAGTTAGGTACTGCATCTGGGCCTGGAGTTTTCCAATTTTGATGGTTTTCTTAACATTGTTTCAATTTCTCTGGCTGTTATTTCATCCCATTTCATATCCTGTACATTTGAACTTCTTATTCTTTATTTTACTTCTTCTATCCATTCAGCATCTTTATTATGTTCCACAGGATCTTCATGGATATTTCTCCAAACTGTATCTATTTCTTCTTTTTTTGGGGGTGTTTCAATTTGTTTTACCTTGTTTCCCCAATTCCCTATAAAACTTTTTTTGGGTCATCAATGTTGTTGTGTCTTTCGGCTTTTCCCGATTAGGGGTCGCCACAGCAGAACTCCGGTCCGCTAATGATTGGCAGTAGATTTTTACATTTTTATTAAGGTGGTATATGTAGCTTGTATTATTGGGCATAGATAACCTCTTCACATCATGTTTAATATGTCTCTTAGCTCAGCTACACATTGTATTAGTGTAAAGAGCCTGTCACTTTAAATATTTGAGCAAGCAGTATCAGTTTTTAAAAACTTGGTGGGCTCTGCATTTATATATAAGAAGAGCTATGTAGTGGCTAACATTTGTCTTTTTGTTTTCTGAAGAAGTCCAACCAGTGGAGTGGATGAAAAACGTTTGTTATATAGATTTTCATAAAGACTTTTAACGTTTAAAGATATTAAAAGTGTATTTCCGCAACTTTCACCTTAGCGGTTTTGGTTTTCGTTTCAGTAGATTTTTACATGCCGAGTTGCCAGCCCTGACACACAACCTTCAACAAAGGTATGCCCATTCACGCATGTCTCCAGACAGAAGACGCTCTAGCTGAGAATCAAACGGGACAACGTCTTACTGTGAGGCGACAGCGCTACCGCAGCACCATCACCGCAGTTTTGCTTATTTTGTACTTTCCTTTATATTTCTCTGCATATCTTTTAGGTTTTTCTGCCTGTGCTGATATTTTTAGTTTATTATTTGCAATAGTGCACTATAGATCCTGATCTGTTATGATACTGCACATTGCTTTTATCACATCTATCTTTTTTAAGTATTTTTGTGTGGTCTTCTAACAGTGACACTTCTTGTCTTAATTGCTTTACAATTTTCTCAGTTTGATGCTTCCATGATGACATTTGATTTCTCCCCTTCCTTTCCCTTACTGCCCTGTGTTTTTTTTTGTTTTTTTTTGGGTAAGACTTTATCTGTTATTAATTTAGCTGCACAGTAATATATACTATATGCACAGTCCTAATTACTGTGTTCATTTGTTTTATCAAACTTCTAACTTTTTGTTTTATTGACTTTCTATAGTCTATTTTTTCATTGATCTTAATATGTCCGTCCATCTCTATTAACTCAAGCAACTCTTGTCTTAGATCATTTTCATCTAAACTGAGGGCACATTTTTTGTTCTAAATTTCTTGCGGGCATTCTATAGAAATTTTCAGAGCATCTTCCCATGCCACATTCTCTTCAGTTTAACCCTGTGTCATCCATTGTTCTTTCATATGGAAATTCACTGGCCTATCACTCAAAATTGACTCCATCAGAGTTGCCACAGTTTCCTGTTCCTTGCTGTACAACTCCAACTGAACTTTTGTACTGGTTTCCTGTGGAAAGCTCCAAAGTACCTTCATATGGCAACTGAATAGATGATTTCTGCACCACTGGTTTCTCCTTAATTTAGGGATCTATTGCCGTATCCTGCTGTGGTGTTAACTGAGTTAGATATTCTACACTAAATCCTTCACTTTGTAGGTAATCCATAACCTCAATTTCTGTTTCTTTAACTTCTCCATTGCTAATCCTCATTTTTACTTTACCCCTTTGTTTTCTTATTTTTGTACTGTAAAATTTTCCATATCCGGATGCCTTTGCCTATATTTCTCTTCAGATATTGTTGGTGGTGTTCTTTTTATATTGATTAGTTTTGCTTTCTCCTTTGCATAAATATTGCAAAATATTAAATCTCTTTTTCTATCCCATGTCTGTATTTCTTCTTCAGATGTGTCAAACTCCTCCTGTTTCTCCTTACTTGGGGAACTTGTTGTTCCATCATGCTGTGGTATAACCTGTGTTAGACTTTTTACACTACACCCTTCACTTCACAGGTATTCCATAACGTCAGCTTCTACTTTTTTTACTTCTACTTTACTAATCACTTCACAGGTATTCCATAACGTCAGCTTCTACTTTTTTTACTTCTACTTTACTAATCACTTCACAGGTATTCCATAACGTCAGCTTCTACTTTTTTTACTTCTGCTTTACTAATCACTTCACAGGTATTCCATAACGTCAGCTTCTACTTTTTTTACTTCTACTTTACTAATCACTTCATAGGTATTCCATAACGTCAGCTTCTACTTTTTTACTTCTACTTTACTAATCACTTCACAGGTATTCCATAACGTCAGCTTCTACTTTTTTTACTTCTACTTTACTAATCACTTCACAGGTATTCCATAACGTCAGCTTCTACTTTTTTTACTTCTGCTTTACTAATCACTTCACAGGTATTCCATAACGTCAGCTTCTACTTTTTTTACTTCTGCTTTACTAATCTTCTCTTCTACATTCCCTCTTTGTGATTTTATTTCTTATATTGTGAAACTTTCCATATCTGGATGCCTTTGCCTATATTTCTCTTCAGATATTGTTGGTGGTGCTCTTTTTATATTGATTAGTTTTGCTTTCTCCTTTGCATAAATATTGCACCATATTAAATCTCTTTTTCTATCCTATGTCTGTATTTCTTATTCAGATGTGTCCCACTCCTCCTGTTTCTCCTTACTTGGGGAACTTGAGGTTCCATCATGCTGTGGTATAACCTGTGTTAGACTTTTTACACTACACCCTTCACTTCACAGGTATTCCATAACGTCAGCTTCTACTTTTTTTACTTCTACTTTACTAATCACTTCACAGGTATTCCATAACGTCAGCTTCTACTTTTTTAACTTCTACTTTATTAATCTTCTCTTCTACATTCCCTCTTTGTGATCTTAGTTCTTATATTGTGAAATATTCCATATCTGGATGCCTTTGCCTGCATTTCTCTTTGAATATTGTTGGGGCTGCTTTTTTTGTGTTGATTAATGTGGCTTTCTCCTTTGCATAAATATTGCACCATATCAGATCTCTTTCTTTCCCATGTCCATGTTTCATTTTTATAGCTTTCAAAAATCTCTAGATTTTATATTTTTGCACTTCTTCAGTTGCTTCTTTTTCCAAACGGCCCAAGGTTTCTTGGTCTGTATAATGTTTTTCATAAATTTGATGTATTAATGAACACAACTTTGCATTTGAAGCTTTTGGCAGTTTTTCTTGTGCAAGTATTTTTCATTCCTCTAACTTTTCTCTTAATCTTTTTGTATACTTTCTGTTAAGAAATTCTGGGCTTCTTGCATAATAGTAACAATACATCATTTCTTTCTTATCCTCAATAGTCCACTTTACCATCTTTATGGCTCTTTTTTGGCCTGCGAGTTTTTGTGTTTTTTTGTGGGCTACTACTTCTTTGTACAACAGAGGGGCCATCCTCACACTGAGACTGGTCTAGCCCCATTGTAAGAATGTTTCTCTGTCTTGAGGATTCTACACTGTCATTTTATTTCCATCTTACACCAGTACACTTACTAGGATTGGGCATTTTTTTATCCCGGGACTTGTCCACCCAGTTATCTTTTTTTATTTTTTAACCTACTTCTGTCTATGATATATGCTATATAAAAATACAATCCATATACCAGTGTCATCTCAGTGAGGATTTTGTGAAAAACAGGGTCCACCTCATGAAAATACTCACCAAGACTTGAGGATGAATTCAATTCCAGCAATGCTACTCTCCTTTGCTTGCTGATTTATCATCTCTCCATTTGGACTAAAATGTATTTTTCCTGTTTTAATTTCTCCAAATCTTCTATGCCTCTCCTTAATCATTCCTGTGTTCTTCCAGAAATTTTCTATACTTGCAACTATATACAGTTTCCACATTTCTTGCCTGCTAATATAGTCCTTCTACTTATATTCTTTCTTTTGTTTTTTGGCACATTCAGTTGCTGCCTGATTTTTATCTACTTCTGGTTTGATTTCCATTCCTGCTTGACACCGATATGCTTCTATTAGACTAAGCAGGGAAGTCATCTTAAATTTATTCTCCTCATGTTTCAAAATGTTCACTACGTTTGGGTCTTGTTAAGTCAGCAGATATGTGTGCAGTCCCACAATCTATGTCTTTTTTTTTATATTTCTCTAAATCTTTTGGGTTTGTAATATTATGATGGGAATGGACCCCATTCCTAAGTCAAAGTACATTTAAAGTTCATGAAATTAGTATTGTTTCAATCTTTGATGTCAGCCATCCCTCTCAACCTCTTGGAGAAAGAAATCTGGACAAAGCCATAAGTAAAAGTGGGACAAAGGCTCACAAATAGGGACAATTTTTAAATATTGCTCTTAGAAGCTTAGAAAGTTGATAGAATAACAGGTTTTACATTAGCAAGAATTTTCTGATGGATATGACGTCTGAAACTCAAATGCCTGCCATTATTTTCGAACTTCAATCTTTAAAGATTTATCCCTAATTTGCCAGAAAACCACAGTTTTATGAAAAACTGACCAAAAATATAAGGCCAAAATCTGGACATTCTGTGAAAATCTGTGCAGTTGAGAGGTATGATGTCAGCCAAACGTGCTCTTCATAGCACCCTCAATGTGCCAGTAATGACTCCTTCTGCAACTCATATGGGTTACATGGATTGGTAACATATCTAGATACAATTATAGATTCTTTTTTATAAGATCCATTGCTCCTACTACTATTGGAACTCTCTTGGTATCTTTCTTCCACATTGCTCTCATTTCTGCCTGCAGATCCAGATATTTTATGACTTTGTGTCTCTCTGTATGCAAGACACTGTAGTCACTGGGTGTAGTGATTTCAATGAGCAATGCTACTTTTGTCTTCTTTTCTTGGACCAGTATATCCAGTTTTCTAGCATCTATCTTTTGAACTGTTGGTATTGGGTGATCCCATGTGATATAAACTTCATATTTTTTTATAATTCTTTGTAGCTCATGTTTCCAGTGTTTTTCAGCCATTTCAATACCATAATGTTTGCACAATCCACAGTGAAACAGTCTTGCCACATTATTATGTCTTTCAGTATAAATTCCTTCTGCCATTAGTATGTCACAACCAGCAACGAGGTATGTGACTGTTTCCAATTCTGTTTTACAAAGTCTACATTTGTCTGTTTCCCCCACATGTTCAATGGACTTTGTAAACCAACGTGTACGTAGCCCAATATTAATCTTTCATCTCTTGGTTTAAATGAGCCTCTTCTTACTATTCCTGTATTCACTCCTGATCAACATGAAGTTCTTCCAGAATTTTTCTATACTTGCAACTATATTTATGCTTTTTCCATATTTCTTACCTTCTCATCTGGTCCTTCACCTTATATTGTTTGTTTTGCTTTTTGACACATTCAGTTGCTGCCTGACTTTTATCTACTTCTGGTTTGATTTCCAGTCCTGCTTGATGCTGATATGCTTCTGATAAATTTAGCAGAGAAGCCATATTGGATTTATTCTCCTCATGTTTCAAAACTTTAACTAAATTTGGTCTTGTGAGGTCAGTAGATCTGTGTGAAGTCCCACAATTACAGATCTATACATATAATCAATTTCAAGGACGCTCATCCTTCCTTCGGAACAGGTAATATATAATCTTGGTATGGTTGGTGTCTGTTCAGGATGTGCAAATAAATAGTTCTTACTCATGGCTAAATCTTCGTGTAAAGATGTTAATACTTTTAACCAAAAGTTAGGTACTGCATCTGGGCCTGGGGTTTTCCAATTAGAGGCTTTTCTTAACTTTGTTTCAATCTCTTTGGCTGTTACTTCATCCCATTTCATATCCTGCACCTTTAAACTTCTTATTCTTTCTTTTACTTCTTCTATCCATTTAGCATCTTTGTTATGTTCCACAGGATCTTCATAGATACTTCTCCAAAATGTATCTATTTCCTCTTTTTTGGCCGTCTTTCAATTCCTTTTACTTTGTTTCCTAATTTTCTATAAAACTTTTTTGGGTCATCAATAAATTGCTTATTTTGTACTTTTCCTTTATATTTATTTGTGTATCTTCTAAGTTTTTCCTCCTGTGTTGAAATTTTTAGTTTATTTGCGATAGTACATGATAGATCCTGGTCTGTTTTAATACCGTGCATTGCTTTTATCACATGTATCTTTCTTAGTATTTTGTTGATCTATTCCCTCTTCTATGGTCTTCTAACCATGACACTTCTTGTCTTAATTACTTTATAGTTTTCTCTGTTTGATACTTCCATGATGGTATTCAATTTATCCCCTTCCTTTCCCTGGCTACCCAGTGTTCTTGTGGTAAAACTTTATCAGTTATTAATTTAGCAGCATGGTAATATATCCTTTTTACTTTTGTTATATTGCATGGATCTCTATGGACAGTCCTATTTACTGCATTCATTTGTTTTATCAGACTTCTGACTTTTTGGGTTTTATTGACCTTCTGCAGTCTATTTCTGTCATCGATCTTAATATATCTATCCATCCATGTCTATTAAATCAAGCAACTCTTCTCTTAGCTCATTTCCTTCCAAACTGAGGGCATATCCCTTGTTTTCCATTTCCTGCGGGCATTCTATAGAACGTTTTATAACATCATCCTTTGGCACCTTTTCTTCAGTTTCATCCTGTGCCATTCATTGCTGTGTCATATGGGAACTCACTGACCTATCACTCCTCAACATTGACTGCATCAGAGTTTCCACAGTTTCCTGTGCCTTTCCTTGCTGTCTAGCTTCAAATGAACATTTATACTGGTTTCCTGTGGAAGGCTCCAGAATATCTTAATATGGCAACTGACCAATTGTTTCCTGTTCCACTGGTTTCCCCTTAATTTGGATATCCATTGCTCTGTCCTGTTGTGGTGGTTTCTGTATTCAATTTTCTACACTGAATCCTTTGCGGGTACTCCATAACCTCATTTTCTATTTCTTTAACTTCTCCATTACTAATCTCCTTTTCTACTTTTCCTCTTTGTCTTCTTATTTTTTATATTGTAAAGTTTTCCATGCCCAGATTCCTTTGCCTATATTTCTCTTCAAATATCTTTGGTGCTGCTCTTTTTATATTGGTTAATTTTTCTTTCGCCTTTGCATAAATATTACACCATATTAAATCTCGTTTTCTTTCCCATGTCCATATTTCTTTGTCAGATGTCTCCTGATCTTCCTGTGTCTCCTTACTTTTGGGTCTTACTCCATCATGCTGTGATGTAACCTATGTTAGACCTTCTACATTAAATCCATGACTTTGCAGGTACTCTATAACTTCAGCTTCTGTTTTTTAACTTCTATTTTATTAATCTTCTTTTCTACAGTCCATTTTTGTGATAGTATTTTTTTATTGTGAAATGTTCCATATCTGGATGCCTTTGCCTGTATTTCTCTTTGAATATCTTTGGAGCTCCCTTCTTTCTATTGATTAATTTGGCTTTCTCCTTTGCATAAATATTGCACCATATCAAATCTCTCTTTCTTTCCCATATCCTGGCCCCATTGTAGGAATCTTTCTGTATTTTGATGATTCTACACTGTTATTTTTTCCATTCCTGGCACCAGTGCGCCTACCAGGATTGGGCACTTTTTATCCTGGGTCTTGTGCACCCAGCTGTCTTTTTTTAATTTTTAACCTACTTCTGTCCATTATATATTCATATAAAGTCTATATATCAATGTTGCCTTCGTGAGATTTTGTGAAAACAGGGTCCACCTCGTGAAGGTACTCACCAAGACTTGAGGATGAATTCAGTTTCAGCACTACTACTCTCCTTTGCTTGCCGACTTTTCAGCTCTCCATTTCGTGTCCAGTAAGGGCTTCTAGATGTAACAAAAAGAGGAGGACTGACAAGTCTGAATATGATTATCTGTAGGGGAAGTTTATCTGACACCTGATCGGCTGTATAAAACCCTGAATTACACAATTAATAGTTAAAACTGTATAGTTCTTTTTACATACATTGACAGTTTTTATTTGGAGAAAATCTGTCGTTGGGATGATTGGTATACTTCTGCATTCAGATTGGGTTCACGGAACGTAAATTGTGTTATTCTGAGGGACAAATTCTACAAAAAGAAAATAAATATATAAATAATAAATAATATACAATAAAAAAAGGTTCAAAATGCTGAGGTTTAGTACAGAATTTTACAGGTGAAGGATGCTGTTAAAGATCACATGGATGGGAAGGAGAGAGAGATAATTACCTTAGACACATAGCTCACCACACCTGCTGAAGTGCCTTTGGTGTTTGCTAACAATTACACCAGGAAGACTACTTTTGGGGAGAAGGTGGTAAGTATATCAGCTAACTGTTCTGTCCTGCTTGCAAAGATCATAGATTAGTGGGGAGAAGGTGGTAGGTATATCAGCTAACTGTTCTGTCCTGCTTGCAAGGATGATTGATTAGCTTTCTATGAGCAGAGTTTATCTGAAAATATGCCTAGACTTCCATAAAGTAGTATGAATATTTACAATTCCTGGCAAAGTACTCTATGCACTCATGTAACATATAATGACATTCTAATATCTCATTAGCTCAGTAAAACTGTATAAAGCCTGTAATAAAGAAAGTCTGCAGTTGGAACACATTTTACAAATATAGTAAGCTGCACAATGTGAGAATACTGCAAAGTTATGCATTTCAAAAACAACTACATAGTACTGTCAGCCACAGCTGTTTCCTACAATATATTGCCTCAAAAATCCTGTTACAGCAGTTTCCTTTACTCTTATAAACTTTGCTTATGAATTTCTTAGCAATTTCTTAGCTCTTATACATTATGATAATGAACAGATTTAGCTACATTATTTATTTTCATACCCATAGATTTATCATAAGGAGCATACAACTAATGAGGTGATCACAAACCTGCTAGGGAAGGTTCATAGGTTTATGGTGTATACTAGGCTAATGGCCCTGGGGTCTTTACAAGCCTAGCCACAGGATTACCCTGGCATAGTGCCACCCGACCTTAGTTCCCAGTGCCTCTGTCGAATAGAGCCACTGGTGTTATCCCCAGAGTGAATTTTCAGTTTCCCATCCACTCATCAAGATTTCTCTTGAAGAGGGTCAGCGAGGTGCTCTGCTTGACATGTATGGGAAGTCTGTTCCATAGCATGGGCAGTCTCTGGGTTATGAACCTGTCCCTCCAGCATGTTCTGTTAATTGTGGTAATGAGGTTGAGGTCTCTGGAGTGTGTGGTGCGGAGGGATTGGGATTTCTTTAGATGTAGCATTTCTAACAGAGCTGGGTCAAACATGGCTTTATAAGTCAAGCAGAGATCGCCTCTAAGTAGGCGATATGAGACAGAGAATAATTGGAGTTGTTTGAGTCCGTCCATATAGGACAAGTGTTTAAGGCCTAGGATCCTCTTTGTGAGGTACTTTTGTGGCCTCTCCAGTTGTTGCAGGTGTCTAGTGAGGTACATGCCAAATGGGGCATTGTACTCGATGATTGGCCTAATGAGGGAAGAGTAGAGGGAGACAATTATCTCTTTCTTCCTGGATGCAAAACCCTTAGTAATGAGATGTGCCACATAGAAGGACTTTCTGACCACTGTGGCAATGTGGTGATCAAAAGAGAGGTTGCTGTCAACCTGTGTTCCCAGATCTCTTATAATGCCTTCTGTGTTCAGTGGACTATCATCAATGTGGTAATTCGTGGGAACTGGGTTTTTCCCAAAGGGGATGACGACACATCTTTTGGCATTGAGCTTAAGGCCATGGTTCTGACACCAGTCGCTGGTCATAGTGAGGCCATTCTGTAGGATGTCAACATCCCTTGGGGAGTTAATAATAGCTCCCAATTTGCAATCATCTGCGAACTTTGTCAGCCAGAGTTCTTTCGTATTGGCCTGGACTTCAGTAACTGATTTGAAAGGGAAGATGAAGTCTCAATGACATATAAAGATTGCCAGGGTGGGAGGAAGGTAAATCTTGAAAAAGCAGATAGCCATGTTGACTGGGGAGATGACCTTGAGATTTTGAAGCTTTTATTTTCTTTTTCCCAGTTGCTTAAATTGTTTATTGGAAAAGGAGGCAAAGGAAGGGGAAAAAGTGGCATTTGGTTTAGAAAAGAAAGGTTGGAAAATCTGAGTCACTCCTTGTACAGGTTTGCCCCTTTAATCACACTTCTTCAGAACCTCAGTTGCAGAAGGTCCAAGCAGGTACTCCTTATCTAAAGAGGAAATTAAAATCTCAGATTTAACTTCTTCAGGAGGGTTTTGATTACAAAATTAAGCAAGTTTTTTTTCAAAACTGATCCAGCCAGGTACATTATAAGCACATGCTAGGATTTGCTTTGTCATCTGATAAGCAGTTGTCACAGAAGCATTTAATGAATTCTTTACCTCAGCCAAATGAAAGTTAACTATTAACTTCTGCATATTCTAAAACAACAAAAGCAAAACTTTAACATAGGAGCTTGACAATTCAAAATTCTGAAATTTAAAGCAATAGAAGAATAGATTTTCTCCACCAGCTTATCCATTACTTTCCCGTCTTTGTCAGCTGGAATGGGAATAGGATTTGCAGCAGTGGTCTGTTTAGCAGCAGCAGATTTGGTTGAAGTAATGACTGCTGGATCTGATTTAGGATTAGAAAACAGGTACTTATGGGTTGTAGCACCTTAGGCAGCCTGTCATACCTCTTAGGGACCAAAGGCTGCCCATCAAAGAGGCAAAATGCAATGACAAAAACATGCTCCAAAGCAAGCAATATATGAGGAATGGGTGCAGCTTTAGGCATCTATATTTGTAACAAATGATAATATAGCTTCTGTGCCATATGAATTTTAAGCTGATCCCACTGAAATACCTCTTTCATATTAGATAAAATGTTAATGCAGGAAAGTTCTTCAACAGGGAATTCTGAAGCAATACTGTCCTTAGAATCAGAATGTTCAGACTGAGAGGAAATTCCTGAGGTGCACCCTTCCCACTGTATGGACTGCGATTCTGAGTCAGAAATTCTGTATGAATAAGAGGTAACTATTTTCCTTTTTATTCCAGCAGATTGTGAAGATGAGGAAAAGCAGTATCAATTAGTTAGCAAATCCCAGTAAATCTGCCCTATCCATAGAAACAGAAACAAGTGCCTGGAATTTTTTCTCAATAAGCAGATTCACCTGTGACAATGTCTGGCTCTTAGTTACACAATACTCATCAATGACCCCCCCCTTCCTCCAAAATGAAGACCCTTCACCTGCCCTTTCCTAGACAGTGACAAAAGTGGATCTCCTTTGCCCACTAAGGGCATCCCTGGCTTGGAAGATTACGTCAAAAGGACCTGGAGAACAAGCTGGATCATCTGAGGAACAGCTTTTGGCCACAGCAGAGTCAATCACCAGAGGCTGAGGCAAATTAGGTGCCAGACAAACCCTTAAAGATTCCTTAACAAGTTTTTTTTTTTTCTTTTTGTATACTGGGGAAGGAAGAACCATGAAAAATGACTGCTGCCTCATCGGTAAACCAGGAAAGAGGTCTGAAGTGTGGGTGGTAAAGCCCAGAAGAGTAAATATGGAAAATGGCAGAAAACAGGTGGTTCATAGGTAAGTTAATTACTGAAAGTCCCTTACAATCTTCTGTCCTGACACACAAAACTCCAATAAAACAGTTTTAGTAAAAAAAAATAAACATTTCTCTCAAAAACTTTACACAAGTGCTAACATCTCAGTTGTCTTAGTGCAATAATAGCCAAAATCACTTTGCTTCTTGATAAAAGTAAAAACACTGGCAAGAAAAGTATAATGTTTTAGTAAGAAAAGTGACTTAGTTGCCCAGCTGTAGAAGGATTATTAGCCAACAGGCAGAATCACGGTGTACACTGATTAAGCACAATAAAGCTCTGAAGTAATTCTGTGCTCCAACTGCCCTTTATAGGGAGAACCTTGGGGACTCCATGCAGTTAGATTACATAGAAGGAGCCCAAAGCTTTGGAAATCTGGGCAGTAAATGGGTTATACCCAAACAGACTAGCTATTGCAACGGTGATCCATGTATGAACATCAAATGTTCCTTAAGAGAAATTAGTACAAAGTAGGGACTAAATAAGGAAGAATAAAACAGAATACTTTTTGTGTCTTTATAATGCATTTTCTCCATAAATAACTGATAATGGAATTTTGGGGAGGGAGTTGAAAAGAAATAATGGTGTAACATGGTAGGTATGTGATGGTGATATTCATCAGTGTTATTCCTAAAGGGACGAAGGTGAAACTAATGAAAACTACTGTGCTTACAGTTAGTAATGCCCACTGAAGGGC
This sequence comes from Protopterus annectens, assembly GCF_019279795.1. Lineage (NCBI taxonomy): Eukaryota > Metazoa > Chordata > Ceratodontiformes > Protopteridae > Protopterus > Protopterus annectens. The sequence goes on along the minus strand of NC_056736.1, from coordinate 660,422,485 downwards.
CAACAAAATAGAATAGGTTAGGACCTCATGCATTCTTGGAGGAATAATAAGGAGAGAGGGAGAATATATATGATGGGGCTCTCTGGTGCTGTGAAAATTGTATAAAAATGTTGTGTAAACAATAATAAATCAATTTACTTCCAGTACATAAAAGGATGATTATAAGGAAGAATCCAGAACTTATTCTTGAATGAAAAAAGTGTCAGACAAAAGAAAAGAAATGCAGAATAATATGATGATTTTGGAAGAGAAGGAAGCGTTTATATAGATGGCAGCAGATAAGGTGGGTTATAAATGTGAGCTGGGAGAATGAAGAGCGATGTCTTGGTGTGGGATGAGACAAAAAGTAGAAAAAAGCAAAGGAATCAAGAAGGTAAGGAACACGATACTGAGAATGACGAAAAAAGGTAACGGGGACAAAGAAAGAGATAAAAGTGAAGAGCTGAGTAAAGAAGGAGTGTGCAACTAGGGCGTCTATTGTGAGGGGAATTAAGTGGAGAAATAGGATGTTAAAAATAATTTACAGAGCAGAGCTTGTATCAGGGTTCATTTGTCATAGGGAAAATCAAATCTTAATACATTTTATAAGAAAGCAAAGAAAAGGTCCACATGTGATTTGGCACTGATCTGGTAGCTCCAACAGTGGTGTTAACAAAGCGAAAGGCAAGAGGGATTGAAGTATGTTACAATGAGATACTAGTGATTCTGCTGACCAGAAAAAACAAGAAAAGAAAGAAAAAAGCAGTTGATTGAGTGGGTGAGAGGATGAAAAGAGCAAGAGGAATAGATTCAGGATAGCAAGAGATGGAAGAGTAAATGGAAAACTAGGCATGTATATGCCAGTGACGGTACCTGAGCAAAAGAGAGACACAAACTGGAAATGCTAGCTTAAGGCAAGTACATTACCTGCACCTGAGTAAAGGAGGAAAATTGTTTGTAAATATTAGATTACAGAGGTACAGCAGATCTGAACCTCATTTAAAGCAAAATGGCTTGGGGCAGCAAGAATATGGATGCAGGAAGAGGTGGGTGGACCGATTAAAGGCCGATTTCAGTTACGATTAAGACTCCAAGAGGAGCAACAGCAATACAAAGCAAAATGAAAAGTTGACAATTAATTGGAATACAATGTGACTCCTAAAACTACTACAGTGCAAGGTAAAAAATAACTTAGTATAATGCAGACATTATTTTCTTTAATGCGCAAGCACATTGTCATTTAGTATATCAAAAATATGTAGTCTTGGAAAAAAGAACAGTAACATGATCTATCAGACTGATTTCATTTCATCTTAGAATAGAACTACCTATCCTGTCCTCGACAGACTTCATGAGCATTCATAGAGAAGGTAGTCTTCAAGTTTTAAGTGGAAAGTCTTACAATGATGGCTGGGCAATGGTGGCTGGGTCCACACATCCATTGGAAGATAATCCCAGAAGATAAGCCAGATCCATCTGAGAAAAATGCTTTTTCACCTACTCTAGGCCTTTAAAGAATTAATATGCCAGTATTATTATTTCTAAGTACATATGAAGTTGATTATATGGTGACATTTTCACAGTTTTGTTAATTAATATTAAAAAGTACAAAAAAAGATGTGCTGCCTTCTAGTTAGTCTCATAACCAATTAGTCTTCTGAAGTATAAATTCATGTATCCAGGAAATCTTATTTTAAGCAGTTTGCAGCAGGGAAGTGTTATAAGAGGTTGCAAAGAGATTACTGCTGAGGCATATTCTAGCTTTGACAAGTAGACATTTTTAACAAGAGCTTACCTTGATTTCAGAGTTAGAAGGATAGATATTCTGTAACTAACCAACCAAGTAAATCCACAGACTGTAAGTTCCCCTTTTCAGGGGTGATCTAAAAACACTGTCTGGTTAAAGGATTTGTTCAGTTACACATAAGATGGATGAAGATTTACTGAATCAAATTCAGTACTAAAGCAACAGGTCATTAGCAGTTCATAGATTTAATTATCTGCACTGGGTGTCCGGGGGAATAAGTCTGCTTACAAACAAAGGAAGCAGGATACAGTAAGGACAAACATAATAAGACACAAGTGGTAGTTTGTACTTTATAATACCCAAGGTCTACATAACAAGATTTCATGCAGAGTCAAGATTGATATGAGCCACACTGGACTGAGACTTGGATATTATAATATCAGGAGTCAATGAAGGAGAAGAGAAAAAGAAAGAGAACATGAGATGCAGATGAGATGAAATTCTGTCTAGATACTATGGAGAGGACTGCTGGCACTATAAAAAGGAGAGCAATGATTTTTTTTCTTATTTTGCCTCCCCCCCTGCCTGTATCTGGCCACTGACCACAAATATTAATGAGTCACTTGTCTACTAAGCAGCTTTCTCTTAGGGCCTAACTTCTTTCCCCTGGAGGCTGATGATTATAACTGCATATATCTCTACCTCCTAGGCTTTCATCACACCTTTACTTTGGATTTGTGCATACATGCACACTCCTGCAGATGAGCCACACTAACATGTTTCAACCCATCTGCTGCATGCTGTATACTTGTTCACCAGTAGATACACTGCAGTAAATCAGGTAATCCCTAAACCTACATCCACCCTCCATAATGGATGAACTAATATCAACCACTCACCCCCACTCTTTCAAAGTGGCTCTTGCAGCATCCAGGTTACTACCTGATCCTGGGGGTATATATTGCCTAATCGAAACAGCTAAACATCGAATGCCATTTAATCGACCACTAAACATCAAACTACCGTTTATGCGAACAGCCAATCTGGTGATTTTTTTCCTAGGGAAAAAAAATCGCTTGGCAATCATCACGAATTTGCCCTTTTCCCCATTGTAGTTCAATCTGTGAGTTGATATATTTAGTTGGGGGGGTGGGGGAAAAATCCCCCCACTTTACAATGTTTGAAGGGGTGAGTCATTTCTGATTGGCCAAGTGATTTTTTTTCCCTAGGAAAAAAAATCACTCAATTGGCCCTTAGCATAAATGGAAGTTCAATGTTTAGTGGTCAATGAAATGGTGTTTGATGTTTAGCTGTTTCGATTGGGTAATATAGACCTGACCCTGGGTTATCAGGGCTGTAGCCATTGCTTTATCCCTCTGTGCCACAAAGTCAGATAGGGTGACTAAAGAGTTTGATTTATTCATTATTTTGTAACTGGGTAGTTAGGCTGGTCAGAAGAGCCTCTTCAGCCATGAACAGAAAATACAGAAATAAAAGGGAATAACATGAGTAATCAAGAAGCATACAATTCATAAGAACAAATACAAAACCAAAGATTGTTAAAGGGTCTTGGAACAAATATGCTTGTTGCAGAACATTATGCTTGTTAGAGTCTTATATAAAGAGAAACATTGCAAGGACAGAGTTAACCATAAAAAAAAACTTGCTTACAGTATTTACAATACATACATAAAGTCCATTTTAAATTTTAACATTTCAAGAAACATGCAGGATAACATTTAACATAACAAACAGGGAAAGCCTGTCATGCTGGAGGTTGTATGCTCCTTGATAGTAAATGGTGAAGTTAGCCATTATCCTTAAAATCCTTATGCTCAGTTTTCTTGTGCAAGTGTTCTAAGAAGAGTTTTTTGAAAGAAATTTCAGGTCCTCAAGTCAAGTGAGGGTCTGTTTCATAATGTGTGATCTAGTCAAAAAGAGGCATGTTTTCTAGTTGTTGTTTTATATGAAGATCTGCTTAATTTGATAACTTTCTTCCGGGTACTTCTGATGGAGTAAACTTGGTCTTGGATCAGTAGTCTCTGTCTCTGTTGTATACAATAGCCACTGTTTAGTATTTTGTGAGTAAGAGTACCTAGGCGGTAAGTTGACAAGGAAGGCTAATCTGCAAATGTTATTTTCTAAGTCTGGGAATTTTGAGATGACAAAAAGGTAATCAGAGGAATGAGACACAGTAAAAATACTCAGCAAAGAGCGGGGAATAAACATCCCTAAAAAACAAGGGTCACTAGAGCTTTTCCAACAAATGATGGGACCTAGTTGAATTATGCTATTATACATAATATTTCTTCTGTTCCATTAGCTAGTGATGATGTTTCCTTACTTAATAAGGGTTTGATTTTTTTTCCAATGGCACCTGTTGCTGAAGTGAGGTTGGTGCAAGATATTAAGGATTTTTATCATCATTTGAATTTATTATTATCTTTTAAAGATAAGAATGTCAATAATTTTGAATCTTTTAGGTTTAAAGCTTCTTGTTTTCAGCCTCATAGAAATAGCTATAATAAAGGAATTACATTTTAATTTATATAAGGGGCCTATTTGCTGCAATGTATCTTTCAGGAAAAGTTGATTGAGTGGAAATAAAGATGTAATGATTGTTCTCCTGATAAGGGGGGGTGTTGTTGCAATATGGAATTTTCATGAATATCAGGAGGGCGTTCTTGTTCAAATTAGTGATCGTAAGTTTTACTATGAAATTGTCCTTAGACCCTACTATTAAGTTTAAACATGAGATTGACTAATTTTTGGAATTGGCAGTTGAGGAGGGTATTATTGGTAGAAAATTGTGAAAACAGCTAACAGTGGATGATCCTCAGATGCAATATATTTATTTGTTGTCTAGGATTCATAAAAGCTGTCACAGACCCCCAGGATGTCCCACTGTGACAGGCTTTAGTTCTTTAAATGAACCTCTTTTGGCTTTTTTAGCATATTATTTAAAACCTTTCTTGCCTACTATTTGATCTAGGATTAATGATACAACAGTGTTTTTTAATATATTACATGATTCACAAATGGAAATGGGATGGTGTATGTGTACCTCTGATGTGACAGCTTTATATACTAACATTCCACACTGGGCTAGTTTGCAAGCCTTGGAATATTGGTTAAATAACACAAATGTATATAGTCCAGGTTTCACTACCTTTCTTTTCTGTTTAACTGAACATGTCCTTACCAAAAATGTTTTTTATTTTAGGCAGGAATGTTATTTGCAGTTACAGGGAACTGCTATGGGAGCTTCCTTTGCTCCTATATAAGCTGATTTATTTAAGGGGTGTGTAGAATGTTTTCTAATATATGACATCAGTCAGAATATTTATATTCATTCTATTCATATTTGGTGTCATTGGATGATTGTTGGCTAGTCTGGACATTGGATTTGGAATTTTTCCTTGAATTTTGTTCAATATCTTAATAATAATATGTGGGGTCTTTATTTTACTTTAAATTAAGATACATGCAAAATTTATTTATTTTTTTTGGATGTATTGGTTGGATGGAACTGTTAAAACTTCTTATATAGGAACCTTATTACAGGCATCCAGTTTGTCATCCACAGCATGTAATTAATAACATCCTTTTATGACAGTATTATTGGGTGAAGATAATTTGTTCTGAGGTGGAGGATTTTGGAAATGCTAGTCTGGATTTAACATTAAGATTTAGTAATAGGGGTTATGACCCCAAAATATTACATAAGGCTTTGTGTAATAATAAAAATAAATCTAGGAGTGAATTATTGAAATATCAGGATAAGATAATAAGATTAATGGTGGATGAAAACTAAGATTAGTCACTAATTTTGAGAGTAATATTGGTTCTTTCCATCAAATTGTTTATAAAATTGGTCTGTTTTGCAAATGGATAAATATTTGTTGGAAATTCTTCCTAATAGAAGTTCATTTTCCTACAGACATGGTAAAACTATAGGGAATCACTTTAATCATCAAAAAAGGGGATGTAGCATGGTGGATGAAGTACAAACAATGTTGGATAGGGATGTTTTAAAATAATGTTTTCTGTATGGTGCATGTACGGCTTGTGCCGTTGTTCTTGAAAGTAGGAATTTACTTCAGTTAATACTTCTGTGGTTTATGAAATAAAAAAAAATATTATTTGAAATTCACGGTGGGCCATATATTTAGCTACATGTTCTTGCTCTGCTTTTTATGTTGGAAAGACTTGTAGACTTTTTAAAACATGTATATTTGAACATTTAAGCAACATTAGATGTCAGAGTAATCTAATGCTTTGTTTAAACATTAAAGTAAGCATCCAAGTGCTCAGTTGCAGTTTTTGGGTATTGACAAAATTATGTTTAAATGCTCTAATAAATTAGAATAGAAACAAATGCTCAGTGCAAAGGAATGCTTTTGGAGTGTTAAACTGGGAACACTATTTTTTTCTGGTTTAAATGAGTATTAATTAAATGGGATTTTTTCTGATGTATTTCACATTGAAATGTGAACTAAATGAGTTGTGATGTCATCTTTGAGGCAGTAATAAATAATTGTTGGATATTTGAAACTTTATTATCATACTGAGGAAGGCTTTTGCCAAAACTGGTATGTGCTTTTAATTATAGTTTAATAAAGAGCACTGTGGTTGGACAGAATGAAGGTTGGTATATTGTGTGTGCAAGAGACCAGATGAAAGGGGAGTATCGGAGGTGGATTCAAATTGTTTTATCATGGTGTGGATGGGAGGAGAAATGGCATAGGAGTTACCCTAAAGGAACAGTATGCTAAGAGTGTTTTGGAGGTGAAAAGAGTGTCGGATAGAGTGATGTTTATGAAGCTGGAAATTGATGGTGTAATGATGAATGTTGTTAGTGCATATGCTCCACAAGTTGGGTGTGCGATGGATGAGAAAGAAAAATTTTGGAGTGAATTGGATGAAGTGGTGATGACTGTACCCAAGGGTGAGAGAGTGTTGATTGGAGCAGATTTCAATGGGCATGTTGGTGAAGGGAACAGATGGGATGAGGAAGTGATGCATAGGTATGGTGTTAAACAAAGGAATGCAGAAGGTCAGATGGTAGTGGATTTTGCGAAAAGGATTGACATGGCTGTGGTGAATATGTATTTTAACAAGAGGGAGGAGCATAGGGTGGCATACAAGAGTGGAGGAAGATGCACACAGGTGGATTATATCTTAATGTAACAGGGCCAGTTTAAAGGAGATTGGAGACTGTAAAGTGGTGACTGGGGAAAGTGTACTTAGGCAGCATAGGATAGTGGTTTGTAGGATGACGTTGGTGATCAAGAAGAGGAGGAGGAGTGTGAGGGCAGCACCAAGGATCAAATGGTAGAAATTGAAAAAAGGGTAATTGTGAGGTGGAGTTCAGGGATGAGTTAAGACAGGCACTGGGTGGCAGTGAAGAGCTACCAAATAGCTGGGTAACTACAGCAGAGCTAGTAAGGGAGACGGCTAGAAAGGTGCTTGGTATGACATCTGGACAGAGGAAGGATGACAAGGAGACATGGTGGTGGAATGAGGAAGTACAGTAGAGTATACAGGGAAAGAGGTTGGCAAAGAAGAAGTGGGACTGTCAGAGAGATGAAGAAAGTAGACAGGAGTACAAGGAGATGAGGTGCATGGGAAAGAGAGAAGTGGTGAAGGCTAAGGATAAGGCATATGAAGAGTTGTATGAAAGGTCGGACACTAAGGAGGGAGAAAAGGACCTGTACCGAATGGCTAGACAGAGGGACCGAGCTAGGAAAGATGTGCATCAGGTAAGAGTGATAAAGGATAATGAGGGAAACATACTCACAAGTGAGGAGAGTGTGTTGAGCAGGTGGAAAGAGTACTTTGAGGGGCTGATGAATGATAAGAATGAGAGGGAGAGAAGGTTGGATGATGTGCGGATAGTGAATCATGAAGTGCAGTTGATTAGCAAGGAGGAAGTAAGGATAGCTATGAAGAGGATGAAGAATGGAAAGGCTGTTGGTCCAGATGACATACCTGTGGAAGCATGGAGGTGTTTAGGTGAAATGGCAGTGGAGTTTTTAACCAGATTGTTTAATGAAATCTTGGAAAGTGAGAGGATGCCTGAGGAATGGGGAAAAAGTGTTTTGGTACCGATTTTTAAGAATAAGGGTAATGTGCAGAGCTGTAGTAACTACAGAGGGATGAAATTGATCAGTCACAGCATGAAGTTATGGGAAAGAATAGTGAAAGCTAGGTTAAGAAGGGACGTGATGATTAGTGATCAGCAGTATGGTTTCATGCCGGGAAAGAGCACTACAGATGCGATGTTTGCTCTGAGAGTGTTTATGGAGAAGTACAGAGAAGGTCAGAAGGAGTTGCAGTGTGTTTTTGTAGACTTAGAGAAAGCATATGACAGGGTGCATAGAGAGGAGTTGTGGTATTGTATGAGGAAGTCAGGAGTGTCAGAGAAGTATGTAAGAGTGGTACAGGATATGTACGAGGGTAGTGTGACAGTGGTGAGGTCTGCGGTGGGAGTGACGGATGCGTTACATCAAGGATCAGCTCTGAGCCCTTTGTTATTTGCAATGATGATGGACAGGTTGACAGACGAGATCAGACAGGAGTCCCCGTGGACTATGCTGTTTGCGGATGACATTGTGATCTGTAGTGAGAGTAGGGAACAGGTGGAGGAGACCCTGGAGAGATGGAGATATGCTCTAGAGAGAAGAGGAATGAAGGTCAGCAAGACTAAGACAGAATATATGTGTGTGAATGAGAGGGAGGATAGAGGAATGGTGAGGATGCAAGGAGTAGAGGTGGTGAAGGTGGATGAGTTTAAATACTTGGGATCAATAGTTCAGAGTAACAGTGAGTGTGGAAGAGAGGTAAAGAAGAGAGTACAGGCAGGGTGGAGTGGGTGGAGAAGAGTGTCAGGAGTGATTTGTGGCAGATGAGTACCAGTAAGAGTGAAAGGGAAGGTCTACAAGAGGGTAGTGAGACCAGCTATGTTATATGTTAAGATGTTAAGATTTTCACTGGGTGTGACAAGGGTGGACAGGATTAGGAATAAGTATATTAGAGGGTCAGCCCAGGTTGGAAGGTTTGGAGACAAAGCCAGAGAGGCAAGATTACATTGGTTTGGACATGTGCTGAGGAGTGCTGAGTATATTGGGAAAAAGATGCTAAGGATGAAGCTACCAGGTAACAGGAAAAGAGGAAGGCCTAAGATAAGGTTTATGAATGTGGTGAGAGAGGACATGCAGGTGGTTGTTGTGAGAGACAAGATGCAGAAGACAAGAAGAAATGGAAACAGATGTTCCACTGTGGTGACCCCTAACAGGAACAGCCGAAAGAAGATAATGACTGTGGTGTACTAGGTCAGGAAAATGCTGGCATTGTGGTTAAATTACACAGCAAAAATAGGCATGGGATACAATGGATGTGATTTATCTGGATTTCAGTTAAGCTCTTGACATTTTGTTTTATAGAATACTGGTATGGATACAAAGAAGTATAGGATTAGTACTGAAAGAGTGAGAGGAATACAAAGTTACTAAATTGACAAGATCAGAGGATTGGTATTAGGGTACTGATGAAAACAGAACGCAGATGCCAGCAGGGTGGCACATGGTCCAGTGTTGTTTAATATAATACGAATGTCAGACATCATATCAGACATTGGAAATAAAGTCGGGTCTATATTATAACATCGAAGTCTTAAAACTTTGAATGTTATAATATCAATCCCTATTCAGCAAACGCTTGAAATAGCAAAGCTGCAGAACACAGAATATTTCCCTAGGGAAAGTATTCAGTGGGCTGTTTCTGCGGCTTCGCTATTTCCTCGACTGTGGTGCAAAGATGATGGACTGGGTTAAGGTAAGTGTGTGAACGGACCGAGGTAAGGTGAATGTGTGATAGTTAGGGACCTTAGGGATAGGGAGCAGGTAAGGTGAGTGTGCGATAGTTAAGGACCTTAGGGTTAGGGAGCGGGTAAGTTGAGTGTGCGATAGTTAGGGACCTTAGGGTTAGGGAGTGGGTAAGGTGAGTGTGTGATAGTTAGGGACCTTAGGGTTAGGGAGCGGGTAAGGTGAGTGTGCGTTAGTTATGGATCTTAGGGTTAGGGAGCGGGTAAAGTGAGTGTGCATTAGTTAGGGACTGTAGGGTTAGGGAGCGGGTAAGGTGAGTGTGCGTTAGTTAGGGACCTTATGGTTAGGGTTGGGTTAAGGTAAGTGGATAGCTAGTAGTGTATGTACGGCTTAGTGTAGGGTTCTGTGAAGTGTGTATGTGTGGATTATATATTTTGGTGGGCTTGTGCTGTGTGTGTGTGTGTATTCTTGGAACAGCAATTTTTTTTCCCTTGGAAAAAATTCACTGTTCTGAGCATTCGAGTATATCACATTTTGAGATTCCAAGGTCGCGCTTATGGTGTTCAACATTTTGGAATTTCAATAATGTGATATAGACCCAATAGAGTCACCCAATTCACTAACATCTTAACAGAAGTATTGGCAGTAAATGGAGTCATACTCTATGGACAGATCTTCAAAGGCTCATTGGCTGGCCAGTATGGAGCAGCCAAGATTCAGTGCAAAAAGATGCAAGCTACTGTACTTTTTTGGGGACAAGAGAAAGAATATAGACTAGGATTGAGCCACTTAAAGGTATAGATGAGAGAGAGAGGGGGGGGGTAGGCCCAAAAGTTATATTTGCCTATGTTTAATCATTCAGAACAAAGTAAAAGTGCCATGAGAAAGTCCAGTTGCAATTTCTGTTCATATTACACTAACATACCTTCAATTTTTCTAAATTGGCTAAAGTTTTTCTAAATATTAAATTATATAATCGGGAAGTGGGCTTGTATGATATAGTCATCCTTTTGTTATATAAGATCTGCTTAGGATTATCTGGAATACTGCAGGTATTTTTGGATGCCATATAGAGGCAAAGAGACCGGCTGAGAAAGTATAAAGAAGAGACATGAAAATGGTAAAACTTGAAATGGCAGAAATATGAGAAAATATTAGAAAACATTTCTTATATACACTAAACAAAGAAGGGATATGATAATAGTATGCAACATTTAGTTATTTGTTATTTATATATTTATTTATTGATATTTGATTACCAGAAAAGTCTAACTGGGAGGTGCCATTTTTCAGCAGAGGCCAGGGAAAAAATATCCAAAATATAACAAAAACATTTTTAAGAACTGTGAAGATAGGTGAAGGCTGCCAGCCTAGCCAGATAGAATTTTGTAGATAATTCTGTCATTTGTAAATATTAATATAAGCCACAGGCTTGTTCTCTTAAATGGGAAAAAATGGTGTTAAATGTGGAATGGCAAAAATGTAACAACAGTGCACTCTGCTGTAAGAAATCTAAGTCAAGCATTTTATGACTGTCTCTGATCTCAGGGCTCATAGCCGGGATGTCTAAATGAAGGAATTCTGGCTATTGTTTTGAGACCAGAGTTAACTGCTAGAATTTGTATGTATAATTTCTTTTATTGCTCTGGCTTCATGACCAGCTGCAAGATCAAAAGGGCTACTAACCTCTGAGCTTCTGTTAGCCTGGAAACCAGAAAGAAATGATGTAATCTGAAATGAATCAGTGGTACTGTGATATCAATTTAAGGACATAAAGAATGAGGGCATTTAGTATTTGTCTTGAGAACCTCCAACTCACCACTCTGCCTGTGTCTGTATGTAAGTAGGATCTTAGAGTTTAGTGTTTCGTTTAGAAATAGCTAGGAAATAGGAAAATTAGACCAAGTGTTTTTCTGTGTTGATGTCAGAATTATTAAACTGTATTATTTTAAGCATTTTCCTGTGATCTCTGAACTCTTGACTAGCACTGTGTAGTAAGAAGTATTGACTTGTGTTTTTATTATTTATTATTAAATATTTTTAAACATTTCAACTGTGGCTGTTTTGTGTAGAGACAATTTAAGCTCTAGAGTACATTGCATATATATAGTGATACTGTCCAAGTCACCCCAAATAAGCCTTGACTGTTCAGGCACACTTATCATTTGGATAATAATATTGCACAGTATATTTGGACACCCTTTCATAAGAGCCTTTTAGTAGCTGATAAATATTAGTGGGTGGTGTCAATGATTTCTACCATATAGTCTGGGTAAAAGGGGCAAAGCTGGAGAGCCTGTACCAGCCTTCCCCAGGAGTGTCTGTGTGGTTGTATATTACTCAAAGTGTGTGTGGGTCAGCTACTTGGGCAGGGACATGAAGCACTGGTTGGACAGAGAGGGTGCTGGAGGTTTTAGCTTGCCCACTAGGCTGAGATCTGTACCATATAGCTTTGCCAGTGGGGAGTCTGATTGGGGACCTGGAGAGAAAGGGAGAAACCAGCCACAGACTGACTCTGATCTCTGTGTGCTCTTAAGAGAAATTGTACTTTACTGTGTGTGTATTTATTATCCTTTCCTATATGGACGCCCCTCACTGGTGGTAGTGGTGAGGATTGAGGTTCCCTGATTTCTGGAATACTGCACGGGTGTCACATATTAATTATTTGGCAGTGGTGGGATAACCACACCCCATATTAATTGGTTAGCAAATATTAATTGGCTTGTAGTGGTGTGGATAGAGTGAATTCCTGTAGCTTGTCCACAGTCATCACTGAATGTGTTTTGTACTCTAAATCAGCAATGCAGTGAATACTCAGAGTTCAGATCACAAATGTTTTATTTCTTTTGTTAGCTTAGTTGTTCAGGGAGAGCAGGCAACATGTCAGCAGAGGAGTACGGAAAGCTGACAAGGAGCCAGCTGCCTGAGATGTGCCAGGCTATGAGACTGGTGCATGGAAACCTGACTAGGGCAGACATGATTGCAGCTTTGGCTACAGCTGCATCAGAAAACAGCAACCAGGAGGACAATTAGACTGGCAGTGGAGACGTACCCCACTCAGACAATGGACAGCTCAACCTTTCTGCAGAGGACTTAAAAATCCATCTGGAGCTAAAGAGACTTGAGTTGGAGGCCAGGCATTTGGAAATAGAAGAAGCTGAGAGACTGAGATGTCTACAGGTTGAGAAGAATGAGAAACTGCTACACCTGGAAGCTGAGGAAAAGGAGAGGCAGAGGCAGCATGAGACGGAGATGCTGACTCTTCACCAGAGTCATGGAGATAATGGGGATGGGAGTAACTGGACCCCAGAAGCACAAAAGGTCAATAAATTTCTTCCCTAGTTTAAAGAGGGGGATAATTTTGATAGTTTCATTCATATGTTTGAGAGGGTATGTGTAAACAGTATGATGCTGACCAAAGGCTCTGGGTATGGTTCCTGACCCCCGTACTCCATGGAAAAGCTGTAACTGTGTTGTCTAAAACATTTGATGTTGACTGTTTTAATTATACTACTGTTAAGAACGGTTTGTTAGAATTGTTTAAGCTAACACCTGAAACATATAGGAAAAAGTTTCATGAGCATAGATGACAGTGTGTATGAATATGTTGCTGAACTGAGCACTTATTTTCATAGGTGGGTGAGTGGATATCAGGTCACCACTTTTAAAGGGCTGGCAGACCTTTTGGTGAGGGAACAAGCCTTAGCACTTTGCCTGAGGACATGAGGATCTGGTTAGCTGATAGCCAATGTGCTACTTCAGATGAGTTGGGGAATAAGGGGGGGAGGGCTATACCTAGCAAGCAGGGCATCCCTGCACAGGAAAGGGACCCCAGTACTGTTCATGAGTCTAAAGGAACCCATAGTGGGCAGCACAGACTGCCCCAACAGAATCTGTCAGTTGCAGGGGAAGCCACTAGTCCAGGTACATGTCCAGGACCTAGGGCTAAATGTTTTGAATGCAATCAGTGGGGCCATATGGCATACAGATGTCCATGGAGGCAAGGTGGGGAACAAAAGGTGAGAGAGCCAGTGAGTGGGAAAGACAAAATGCCAGTAGTAGATTGTCTTGAGACAACAAGGGTACCAAACTTCCATCCTGCAGATGTCCTGATAGAGAAGGATTTTGATGAGGCAGGACCGTGTGTTAATGCACTTACATGCAGTCAGGCTTCAAGACAAGCATGTGGGTCTAGTAGCCTGGAGGAGACCCAGACTGACCACATACTTGCAGCCAGGATGGGTGAGGTGGTTACTTCAGGGAGGAAGTTATGCTGTAGCAGTGAGACTGAAGGTGAGCCACAGCTGCTTGTGGGTACTGATGTTCCTTTGGACAGAGTGACTGCAAAGGTAGAGGTGAGTAGTAGTACCCAGGCTGACAGTGAGGCACCACTGTCAGAGGATGCCAGACTTCCTGTGGAAGGGGAGCTGGGAAGGGTTAAAAAGAGAGCGTTGAGACAGGCTCAGCTCTCAGACCTTACATTGCAAGGCCTGAGGCAGGTAGCTAGTGAGGCACCTGATTCTCAGGGGAAGGGGGAATCTGTATACTGGGACAAAGGGTTACTGTATAGAGAGTGGACCTCTGAGAAAGGGCTAGAAGGGCAGAGGGTACAGCAGCTGGTAGTGCCTAGAGCCTACTGTTTGGCGCTTCTAGCCATAGCCCATGATATTCCCTTTGCAGGTCATATAGGCATAAAGCATACAAAGAGACATATGCAAAACTTTTACTGGCCTGGAATTTCCAGAGATATAACTGGGTACTGCAGGACCTATGAGCAGTCCCAAAACGTAGGCAAGGCAAGAGCTCCTTTGATGCCTTTGCCTGATATTGAGGAGCCATTTCAGAGGATAGGCCCCAAGGTCCACAGGGAAAAAGTATATCTTAGTGGTAGTAGATTATGCTACACAATACCCTGAGGCAGTGGCTCTGTCCTCCATTGAGGCAGGAAAAGTGGCAAATGCTTTGTTAGAGATTTTCAGCAGGGTAGGTTTCCCAAAATAAATACTGACTTACAGAGTTGCCAATTTCATGTCAGACCTGCTGGCTTGTCTGTGGAAGTCTTGTGGGTGAAGCACCTGAAGACCATCCCCCTACCATCCCCAGACTAATGGTCTTGTTGAGAGGTTAACTCTACAATCATGTCCATGCTACAGGTATTTGCAGACCAGTTAAAGAGGGAGTGAGACAAATATTTGCCCCATCTGTTGTTTGCTTAGAGAGAGAGGTTCTCCAGGAATCCAAAGGTTTTTCACACTTTGAGTTGCTGTATGGGCGTAGGGTGAGGGGACATCTCGATTTAATTCGAGATGAGTGGGAAGGTGACTGTGAATCACACAAGGAGTCTGTTGTGGCATATGTCCTAAACCTCAGGACAAGGCTCAGGGAACTCATGGGCTTGGCCCAGGAGAACCTGGAAGAAGCCCAACAGCAGAAAAAGGTCTAGTATGACAGAAATGCTCGAGCTAGAGAGTATGCTGTAGGGCAGCAGGTAAAGGTTCTCATTCCTGTCAGACAGAACATGCTGCAAGCAGCTTGAGAGGGACCCTACAAGGTAGTAAGAAAGGTAAGTGATGTTAACTACATGTTGGAACTGCTAGGAACATGTTGGAACATGATGAAACCTTACCATGACAGGGAGGCCCTTATGCTGAGCATTTGCAGTGGATTGCAGGAGGTGTCTGAGGGAGATCTGGTGACTGATCTCCTCAGTGAGGCTCAGACAGACACCTCAGTGGAAGGGGTAGCAATGTCCCAGCAACTATCCCCTACCCAGGTTCAAGAAATCCAAGCAATTTTACAAGAGTTTGGGGACATGTTCACTGGGAAACCAGGGTGCACCCACCTGGTGCAGCACCAGGTGGATACAGGACCCCAAAGGCCTATTAGGCAGGCCCCTTATAGGGTGCCTGAGAAGGTCAAACAGACTCTGAGTGAGGAGATATAGGAAATGTTGGAACTAGGGACTAAAGAGTTGAACAGTCCCTGGGCCTCCCTAGTGGTGCTAGTGCCAAAGAAAGATGGCAGCACTGGGTTCTGTGTGGACTCCAGGAAATTAAATAGTCACACAGTCACATGCTTACCCCATGCCTAGGACATATGAGGCCCTAGATCAGCTGGGTGAGGCTAAGTATCTTACAACCATTGATCATACCAAGGGTTACTGGCTGGTGCCCTTGACTCTCAGTGCTAGAGACAAGTCAGCCTTTGTGACTCCTTTTGGCTTGTATGAGTTCACAAAGATGCCTTTTGAGATGGAAAATGCCCCAGCAACTTTCCAGAGGCTGGTAGATCATATCCAAGCAGGAGCAGGAGGGTTTGCCCTTGCTTACCTAGATGAAATTGCCATCTACAGCCATTCCTGGCATGAGCACCTTCAACATGTCAGGGAGGTGCTAGGCAGACTACAGAGGGCAGGGTTGTCCATTAAGCCCAGCAAATGTCAGGTGAGTATGGCAGTGGTCTCCTACCTGGGACATAGAGTGGGGAGTGGTAAGATCAGGCCAGATCCTGTCAAAATGAAAGCCATTCTGGCATGCCTGCACTTGTGACCAAAAAGCAGGTGAGGGCATTCTTAGGGATAGCAGTGTACTACAGAAAGTTCGACCCCAGTTATAGTACCATAGCTACTCCCTTCACAGACCTGACAAGGAAGAGCAGGCCAGATAAGGTATCGTGGACCCCAACATGTAAGCAGGCATTCCAGGAGCTTAAGGAAGCTTTGGGAGGACCCCCTGTGTTAGCCAGTCCAGATTACAGCAAAGAATTTGTTGTGCAGGTGGATGCTTTGAAATATGGGGTGGGGGGCTGTACTTAGCCAGATTTCTTCAGAGGGAGAAGAGCACCCAGTGGTTTATCTCAGTCATGGGCTCGAACCCAGGGAGGAATGCTATGCAGCTGTAGAAAAGGAATGTCTAGCCATAGTGTGGGCACTGCAGAAACTTCAGCCTTTTCTGTATGGAAGAACATTCACTGTAGTGACTGATCACAATGCCCTAACATGGTTTAACAGAGGCAGCCAGCAAAATGTCAAGTTGCTAAGATGGAGCCTAGGGTTGCAAGCAAGTGGGATTAGCAATGCCAATGCAGATGGGCTCTCAAGACAGGGAATGAGGTAAGGTATACTCAGACCTAACACTCTCAAGCAACATTTACCAAAGGTCACTTGAAAAACTAACTTGAGTTCTCCAAGGGGGGTAACGTGTGAAGATGTGAAGGCTGCCAGCCTAGCCAGATAGAATTTTGTAGGTAATTCTGTCATTTGTAAATACTAATATAAGCCACAGTCTTGTTCTTTTAAATGGGAAACAATGGTGTTAAATGTGGAATGGCAAAAATGTAACAACGGTGCACTCTGCTGTAAGCTAAGTCAAGCATTTTATGAGTGTCTCTGATCTCAGGGCTCAGAGCCGAGACGTCTAAATGAAGGAATTCTGGCTATTGTTTTAAGACCAGAGCTAATTGCTAGAATTTGCATGTATAATTTATTTTATTGCTCTGGCTTCCTGACCAGCTGCAAGATCAAAAGGGCTCTGAGCTTCTGTTAGCCTGGGAACCAGAAAAAAATGATGTAATCTGAAATTAATCAGTGATACTGTGTTATCAATTTAAGGACAGAAAGAATGAGGTATTTAGCATTTGTCTTAAGAACCTCTAACTCACCACTCTGCCTGTGTCTGTATGTAAGTAGGATCTTAGACTTTAGTGTTTCTCTTAGAAATAGCTAGGAAATAGGAAGATTAGACTAACCCCTGGATTCTGCATGCCTTGCGCAGCATGCAGGATTAGTGCAGGAGCTCTAGCAGGAAATATGTCTGCCGTGCAATCCAGGAACAGCCAACAGGGGTGTGCATGAGCACTCCTGCACTTGTCCTGCATGGACTAAGCCCCTCTATGAAAATCACCCCATTTGCAGGAGAAATCCATGCAAATGAGGTGAATGTGCAATCCAGGAAGCTTGAAACCGGCGATGCAGGACTAGTGCAATCTGCAGAAATGTATTCAGTTAGAAACCGAGTACATTTCTGCAAAATCCAAAACAGAACTGTGACAGCTCCAAATAAAGGCTACATATCAGTCAGGAAGCATGCCATTGGCTAAGTATAAGGCTATTGACATTGCAAACAATGTAAAAAATTTAAAAAATCAACTTTTATTTTTTTTAGCCGATCTCGGCTGTTTAAGAGTAGGGCAGCAGCATGCAAATGGGATCGGGGGAAAATAATAAAATAAACCTAAAATAAGCATTCTAACTAAAATCAGTATTCTGCCATGAAAGCCAATGGCAAGCAGAAGACAACATGGCCAGTGAGTAGTGGTTGCTCAGGGGGGAGGCTCAGTGTGAGACATGTAACTATGCATCAGCAGGCAATCCTATGCAAATGAGGGGAATGATAGTGAATCCCAGTTTTCCTCAGCATGCTTGTCAGGTCCTAACAGTGTAAGAGTAGGAATAGCTTGACAGAAGCCTAAGAGTTAGCTGACATCATGGGGGGGGGGGGGTGTCAGCCATAATGTAAGTGGATTAGAGCCCTGTGGCTCAGGTTTGCTCCTAGCTAAGCACAGCTAAGCAAGAGGGTGTGTCTGACTCTGCCTAGCACTCTTTACATTGCCTAAGTGGGTGTGCGTGCCACGCACTGGGATTTAAAGGTAAAAAAAAAATTATATCAGGAAATAGCAGCTCTGTGCACATTTGAGCACTGTGTTTGTGCGGCATGCCCCTGGGCTTAAACAGGAAGGCAATGGGAAGGGACAACAGCAGTAGGAAGGTAATCTAGGAGAACTAGCATAGCTGGCAGGTGAAATGTATCAGAATCAGCCAATTACACAGGTAGCAGACCAGCTCAGCTCAGAACACTATTATAGCTATGCAAACACCTTCCCTCTGGTTTTTCCCACACTGTACACCACCAGTGTAAACAAGCAGGGAACTTTTAACAATCAAAACAACAAAATGATAGGCGCTGCAATAGCTATCATACAACAACTTGTGGAAGAGGCTGAGCATGGTGAGGATGTGAATGCTGTTGACCAACCCACAGTGAGGAGATGGAGAACAGTGTACAGACCCAGGGTAAGCTACCAGGGGCTACATGAGCTGGAGATAGTGGAGCGCTATAGGGTGGACAGGGATCTCCTATAGCAAATTGTTGAGCTGTGCTAGCTACGTCTGACACAGAACTAACAGAGGGGAACCCATCCCAGTGGATACCAAGGTATGTGTTGGCCTAATAATACTAGCTACAGCTACCTTACAAAGGCCAACTGGGGATATGATGGGGATCTCACAGGCATCAGCATCCAGGGTACTCCACCAGTTCCTGAATGCCATGTCAGCACATGTCTGTGAGCATGTATATTTCCCCAACACCCTTGAGGTGTTGGTCAGCAATATGCAACTGTTCCACCAAATAGCAGAATACCCTGAGGTAGTGGGTGCTATAGACTGCATGCACATATGCATCAAAGCATCACCTAGTGAGCGGGGTAGGGTCTACATCAACCACAAGGGTTTTCCCTCCATCAACTGCCATGTCATGTGCGATGCCCATGGCATAATAATGAATGTGTGTGCTGGCTGCCCTGGAAGCTATCAAGATTCCCACATCTGGCATCTGATGCAGCTGTACCAGAGATTTGCCAGTGGGGACATCCCTCATGGTCACCTAGTGGGGGATGCTGGATACGCACTGGAGCCGTGGCTGATGACACCCATCAGAAATACTCACACACCCGAACAAGAACTCCATAATGAGGCACACACACACAGACCAGAATTATAGTAGACTATGTGTTTGGGATGCTCAATTCACAGTTCTGGTGCCTGGACACATCTGGTGGAGCCTTGCAGTACTCACCAGCTACATATACCCAAATTGTCATTGAATGTGCCATGCTACACAATATGATCCTACGGAAACAGCTGCAGCACGAACAGCACAGTGCAGGGTTTAATACTCTGTACTGGTAGGTGTGTGACACAAACATGCTTAAGTTTTACTCTCCCACCCCACCCTGGCTTTTCTGTGCATCTGTCTGCCTCTCTCACTCCCTCTCTGGTGGATGTGGAGACTTACACCTGCATTGCTTAGCCAGCAGCATGTGTAATTTAAGTGATGCTCAGGTGCACAAATTGCAGCCCTCCTCTAGCTGATTACATGTGGAACAGCTGTGGTAACATTTCCATAGCCAATTACATGGAAACATGCACCAATATCTAGGAACATCATGTTTTCATACCTGCCATGTCAATGCTATGTTTATGAGGGAACACTCATCTGTAGGGTCATCTGCAGACTGGCCAGTGTGTGGTGCCTTTTGTTTCAGGTGTTACCCACAGAGCACCTATCTGTGAACTGCAGAAGGTAGTGTGAGGATTGCAGTCTGTAGATAGTGACAGCCATGAGAGTTACTGACTTCATATCCCTCATAGGACATATGTTGCAACAAACCCAGTTACAACAGTAAATGTATGAGGTTATCACAACAGCATGTCAATACTGGCCCTGTATATGTGCCTCCAGGCACAAACCTATCAACCTTTGTACATATGTCATGCAGTAAGGAGTGCATATGTGCTGTACACCATAATTAGTGACATTATATCTGATAATAAGCCAGTGAGATATCAGACTGTTACACATGTTATGTATAGTAGGGGTTATATTTGATGACATAACCTGGGCATTCTGTGGTTGTGTGTACAGTACTGAGGTCTGTGTACTTATGGTGATTGTCGGCAGTGTGTGTATTGTTAATATGTACATTGGCCTGTGTACAGACTGTGGTAGATGTCATTGTTCTTTGTCCTGTTCTATCTGATGTTACATGCTGCTCCACTGTATGTTATCCTGTCGGCTGACATGTTTGTAGGGCCATACACTCACATGTCCCATACCACAGACAGGCATTAGAGCACACTGTGTAGTGGCCCAGTATATGTAGGGTTAGTGTGTGAGTGGCACATATGAGGTTGGTGTTGAACAGATAGTCCATATACTGTAATAATACGCTAGCATACCATATGTGGCTGTGGCTGTGTTCACATTGGTTGTGGTTATGCACTTTCACACAGGTGTATGTTACTCTGTGCTGTGGCATGCCTGTAGAGCCTGCTATATGCAGGTACATGTGCATTCCCCCATAGAAAATGTAGGCCAGTGTTGAGCCAGTCTGCCTGTAGCCTGCACAGTGCTTTGTTACATGCCTAGCAGCTTAGTGTACTTACCCAGTGAGATGTAATGTCCAGATACTTGCCAGATGTACTGCTGCCGGGCCACCATAGCAGTCATGTATGTCAGACAGAGCAGTGGGATGTTGTACAGATGTATGTCAATATCTAGTGGGTAGTATGTGGCCATGGTGTCTCTGTGCCAGTGGTCAGTATGTGGCAGGACGTATACCAGTAGTTATGTGTTATACCCATCTACATGGTTGCTAACATCCACATTGTCAGGATTGGTCCACATGTCTTGCACTAAGGGGTTATGTGTATACCTCTGGACTGTTCAGAGTGTGTCAGACCATCCACATATATTGGTCATTATCCCTGCTGTAGTCCACAGAAGAATTACATGCTAGCAGTGGTACTGTACTATGATGTCCTTCGGATGTCTGCCAGTAGCCAATGGCACACATGTTAAGATGTGACCTCCCACACACACCATGTCTGTGAAGACACTTCCTATGACAGTAGCAATAGTCTACAAATATACCTGCTATACATACCTGACATCCCTTTGCACTACAAAGTTGGGACTATAGGGTCTGATGTAGGGCTACACTCCATGTTCAGGACATATGGTGAGAATATATGTACATATGATTATCCGGATATCTATATAGACATACACATATACATATCAACATACATAGATGGATATGTATATGTACATAGCTATACAAATAAACACCCATATATATACATATACTGAGCAATATATATCTATACATATACAGATAGAGATACATATGCACATATACATATGGATATCTACATATATATTGACAGTAGTAGGTATATCAGAATAAATATGTATGCACATATAGTTATTGATATCTACATATATACCAACATAACTAGGCATATCTGTGCGCATAGGATGTGCATACATATATAGCTATATATACATATATCTATATATACATATACGTATATCTATATATACATATATGTATATGGGAGTGCTACAGAATCCTGAAAGCCCAAAGTCCTGAAGACCATCAGGGGTGAGCTGCCTTAAGGTATATGGATGTACATTACCATACAATCCACCTTGGGTAAATGCAGGCCTACTGCCACCTGCCATACAGCCTGTTCTGTTTGTTAGTGTGCTTGTGATGGTGTCAGTTGTGCCTTGTTATGTAACAGTTACATCCCATTGTGTCAACGGAGGTCTTTACCCCCTAGGGATTGTCAACAGGGTGCAGAGAGAGGCTGCTGAACTATACATCTGCATTACTTATTGTTGATTGTTTGGTATCCTGTGGCCCAGTCTGTCTTTACTGTTGTACTACTTGATGGCCTTGGCCCAGACAGCAACATTTGTTAACTCTTCCAGACTACTGTATTAGTGTAACTGTTTCACAGTTGCATTACTCAGTTTATGTGGATGTCCGTGTCTAAACAGCTATACCACCCAGCATATACAACTGTAATAGCAGACAAATAAAGCTTTCCCATTTATGCAAACCTGTGTGTGGTGTTATATCCTTTTATTTCTCTGTGGGTATATGTTGCAGGCAATGATTGCCATTTGTATGGGTGGCTCATACAGTCTCCATTTGGTAAGGTGGTAACTGTAGGAATAGTGGCTGTTCCATATTGTGTGCACCTACTACATATGTACCTTACTATACATATCTCTGCGTGTGTATGTGTAGTTACATATTTCTCTCTCTCTCTCTCTCTATATATATATATATATATATATATATATATGTATGTATATATATCTGTATCTGCATATATGTGTCTGTGTATATGTATCCTAGGGATGCCCATGTCGTATCAGGTCCTGGTTATGGGATCTGCAACACTTGGTAGTGTATTGCAGGGCGGAAGTGTTTGGCTGGGGGGGTATACCTATTCATACAAGATGTATATTGTTTGGGGCCTCTCAACCCCATTAACAGTGCATGTGGACATATATGTTTTTGTTATTTACCCATTATCTACAGATGTAGGTCCGTATATGCCTATATATATATATATATATATATATATATATATATATATATATATATATCTGCTTACATAAATATTACTATGTCCATATATACCTACATATATATATATATATATATATATATATATATATATATATATATATATATATATAACTTGCTGTATATATTTAGACATATAGATGTAGACATATATATCTATAGATGTAGGCATTTGCATGTATGTTTATATATATATATTTATATCTATATCTACATATATAGGATATGTTTTGTCTATTTAGATATTAATATATATATATATATATATATATATATATATATATATATATATATATATTTATTTATTTATACATACACACACACACACATCTACATGTTGAAATACATTTCCTGTACTGTTGAATGACTGGGCTGGATATGTTTGTGAAAACATCAGGGTTAGGTATATCTGTCATGGCTTAGTGCTAAATCCCTTGGTCTATGGTGTGCAGGGTTCTGGGTTTGAGCCTTGCAAAGGCTGTTTATTTTGTTGCTGGGCAGAACAAGGGCCATTGGATACAGAGTGATTAAGGCAATTTTGAGCGGTTGTAAGCAGGTATGCGTGGAGGTAAGCACTAATAACTTCCAGTTACAGTTTCTTATACTCAGTTAGCTTCTAAATTGCTTAACCAGTGTAGGCATTGCTTACCCCCACGCAAACAGGCTGAAACCCACTTACTACTGCTTAAAAGTGCTTACTTCCACTTACCCCCATGCTAATTTCTTTAAAAGAAAAGAAAAAAGGGTTGATAGGAAAGTGGTGAAAAAGGGGCACAAAGAGGGAAGACAGTAGGAGAAATAGCTAGGGATGTGCAGGAAGGATCTGGGGAAAATTCCATAGCTGCCAATTTCTACTACAGCAGCTGCTGTGCATATTCACTGAAGTTGGAGGTAGATTTGGACACTCAAACCCCTGAGGGAGGGGTGAGGACAACAATAATAAATTGAGATGCCAATTAGACCAGATTACGTGTCCAGTGGACACTTGTGCGAAATGGACAGATATGTATGGGGCGAGATATTTTTTTTGGGAACATATTGCCCTTTTTTTTTTACAGGTGAGAGTGGGATGTTGGGGTGGAGTAGTAGGTATATTTGGGGAGGTAGGTTGGGTAGGTTAACAGACAAGACAAACAAGACACATACAGCGGTGGTATATGACACATGTGGGGGTAAACACCTTGATGGAGAGGGGTGTTGGGAAATCGGAAGCTCATGAGCCCCCTAATGGAAACAGTGGGACTGAGGTCCTCACCCATGGGCAGTCAACACTGCACCTTCACAGCCCCGATGGTGGCTGTGCTGGGGGCTGAGTCTCAGAGCCAGACTGATGCTCTAGTTGTGACACATGGCCCTTGAGCTGGTGTAGAAGATCACCAAGCTGCTAGTTGAGCTCTCTATGCACCATGACCCCAACCTGGCGACAGGTGACAGGTTCCTCTCTGTGCCCACTCCGGGGGGGGGGTGATCCCCATCCCCTGAGGCAGTTCCACCCAAAGGTGGTGCAGGACCAGCGGACAGGGAGGTCCCATGTTGGGACCCAGACATGCTGGTGCCTGATGCCATGGCCAGCTGAGGTGGGACAGGTGGGTCAGTTGGGACCGGCCTTCCCAAATGTGCTATAGTGTTTAGATTTCATCATATGTGGGTTAGTAATAGTCAACATATTCCAGGGTTAGGTATAACAGCATGCATAGATATTCCCATTAACCCAGACACCAGATAAGGAACAGCTACATAGCAAACAGAACACTTGTATATATGGGACCACAGTGGTAATAAGAACAGCATGCAAGTACATTGATGGCACCATGCCAGCAATGTTGGAATATTTCATTATAGCACATGTATGGGAGCAATTAATATATTTATCAAAAAATTGGACATTATCAGAACATAGGTGTCATTACATGCCAGTTGGGGTGGGTATGTTGATTATTGTTGGAGATATGGTGGTGGGGGGGGAAATATGTCAGTTAACAACTAGTATATTCCTGTAGTCGATATTACTCTCAGTGCTATTATCTGTACCTTACAAGTCTTACTACACTACCCTATAGCCTTAGTTTGGACAATGATATGGCTGTTGTCATCGTTCTACATGAAATGGTTTTACCTGCAGTATACACCTCTTACCTGGTATACCTGTGGAGGGAATGTTTGTTAACACTAACTAACCGTTTCTACACATACTCCCAGATTCCAGGTTGATGTTGTGCACATAGCTATCCAACTCTTTCTGCACAGACTCTGGCCATGTGCTGATCACATGCAGGTGTGATGGGACATATCTAGAATATTGCCCTCTTCAACCTTTAGTGACGTGAATCACACATATACATGCTTTTGTACACAGTTATATTATGTAGCACAGTATGGGTGATAGCAATCAGTGATACATTATTATTCAGAGAAACTGCATTACTCACAATTCCCTACAATACCAGAGTGAACAGTACCAGTGCAGCTTATTATGGTCTTTATTTCTCAGCACAGTGTTCATATCCGACATACCTGTCGGAGCAATGTTTGTTAGCACTACTTGACTGTTGCCACACAAACTTCCAGATTACATATTAGTATTATGCACATACATCTCACTCTGTTACTGTACACACTCTGGTCACAGCTTGAAACCTTGGGGGTGTAGATAGGACATACTTGGCTTATTACTTTCCTAACAGTTTTGAGGGTTGCTACAGTGACAGGTTTATTCTCATAGATGTTCGACAATCACTTGTATTCCCTGTTTGATGGCTAAACATCTGGGCTCATCCCACAGACTTACCAGGGGGACAGGCAGCAGATATGGGCCCAAATACTGGACATTCTGGCCTCATCTGTATAGTTGTGGGGTATGATTCTATATGCAGCCTACTTCCACTCCCAGGATTCAGACCATGTCTATGTCTGCTACAACTTAAACACACGGTCCATCACAGTTGTGTCTGCTATATAGATATTGTTGTATATCTCCTATCTGCTTTCTGTCTTATTAATCCCCTGTGCTTTTGCATTCTGACCTTGTATTACAACACTCTTATACAGATTTCCTAACAGTTATATGTTGTAGGACAGTGTGGGTGACAGTAATGTGTAATACCTCGTTATTCAGAGCAACTGCATCAGTCGCACTGCCATACAATACCAATGTAAACAGTACCAGTACTGGGTATCATTCTTGTATTTCTGGACACAGTGTTGGTATCTGACAGACCTGTGGGACAAATGTTTATTAGCACTACCTGAATGTTCCCACACACAGTACCAGATTCCACATTACTATTATGCACATACATCTCACTCTGTTACTATACACACTCTGACCACAACTTGGGGTGTAGATGGGACATACGTGGCTTCTTAGTCTCATAAGGTATTAGGGAGTTGCTAGTGTGCCAGCTTTGTTCTCACAAATGTGTGTCAATCAGTTGTATTTCCTGTTTGCTGCCTATAAGTCTGGGATCATCCCACTGATTCCCTAGGGGGATAGGTTGATAGGCAACAGATATGGGCCACTTTACTGGACATTCTGGACATATCTGTACAGTTGTGGGGTATGATTCTGCTACCACTGGCAGGATTCGAACCATGGCTGTGTGTGCTACAAAAACAACAGTTCACATCTCAGTTGCATGTGCTATTTGGGTTTTGTTGTCTGCATTTTCCCTGTTTACGTCTATGTGTCTCTCAGTTGTACTAAATGGTCTCTGGGGATTATACCTGTCATATACAGGCATTCCTACACATTCAATTTATGGTGCACGGTACTATTACATGATTGCGAATCTACATTACCATATGATGCCAGAGTATACACATGCAGTCCAGCAGTTAGACCTTTATTGTCAGGCTATTACACTTTTATTGACATACAAACAATATGACACTCTTCCTGCCATATTCTCTAGTGTATGCAGTACTTGCCTTGAACAATACAGGTTTTATACTGGCAATTAATTTCCCACTTCTTTTAGTTTTATTTCCTATGACAGTAAATGCATGAGTATTACTAACCTGCCTTGCTTTGCAACCTCGCCAGGCAACTGATGTGGGCCTCCTGGTTCACGGTCTGCTTCATTGCAGCTGTGGGGGAAATAAGATTAATATTTAGTCATACCTATTCATGATATACCTGTGCTGGCAATTATTACACACATAGTGAGGTGATACTTACACACAACTGGAACATCCCCTGCTGCTCTAGCCTCTTGGATCTACTCCTCCAAGAGGTCCCCCTTACACTGCTTCAGGTCGGCATAGTGATGCCTGACCTGCTCACCAGTTTGGGGTATGCCAGTGGCACTGGTGAGGTCACGGGGGAGATGGTCCCAGGCCTCCATCTTATATTGGGAGCCCAGGTACTGGCCCTGCAGCAGTCTCTGATCATGGTCTTTGACAAGGAGTCCTGCCATGAGTTTGTACTCTTAGATGCACCAGCGCTGCACCCGAAAGCGCACACCTTCTCCCCTTACTACCATTGTGCCTGCAAAGGGAAGCTACAACAGTTATGCAATGTATTCCCACTTCTTGTGTTTAAGTAGGGCTGATTTCCCACACTTTTCCGTGATTGGCCGGTTTTGAAAAGTCTAGGCTATGGGCAAACCTGTTTACCTAGGGTTGGCATTGTTTTAAAAGGGGTATAACACTGAGAACATTGAGTTAGTTGGCCTACACATTGCTTACACCTCCTAAGCTGGCCTGTGCAATGCTTAGCATTGCTTACATTAGACTTTGCATTATAATTCCTTTTTGGCATTGAGTTATTATTCATTACACCTTATATGTATGCCTAGTATCCATGATTCATGTGTACATACACTGTATGGGGTCCTTGTGTTTTATTGGGGACTTCAACACTCTATTACAATTACACCTGACTTCTGGCCTTACTGCTGTACTCCGGTTCACGTATTTATGTTATGTAGTTGGTTAAGGCACATATGTCTGTATACTGATTCCTTTCACAGGTTCAGTTTGGTTTTACTATGGTGAAGACTTGTTTGCTGATACCTCATTTTTATGTAGTTCTGTTTTGGCTTGGTGGTTAACTACTGTGACAATGGTGTATAGGGTCCTGGGTTCAAGACCTGCATGGCTGTTTATTTTGTTGCTGGGCAGAACAAGGGCCGTTGGATACAAAGTGATTAAGGCACCTTTGAGCAGTTGTAAGTGGGTTTGTATGAGGGTAAGCAATGCTAACCTCTGGTTACATATGCTTACAGAGAGTTAGCTTGAAAATTGCTTAACCTGTGTGCGCATTGCTTACCCCCATGCAAACAGGATTAAACTCATTTACTAGTGCTTAAATATGCTTACTACTTCTTATTGGTGCTTAAACCTGCTTACTAGTGCTTTATTCATTTTGACACTGACACCTCACTCGTGCATTTACTGCAGTACTCCAATTCATAAATATATGTTATTTAGTGGGTAATGCAACATAAATATTAGTCATAATGTGCTTTGCCATGGAAAATGGACTGTGCTGCAGTGGGACTTGAACTGAGAATGCCTGCTCGTAAAGCAAATGCTCTGCCCACTACACTATTGCTATGCTGCTGCTGCATTTGTATATATCTTCTTTGTTATCCTCTTCAGCCATTTAAGCTGCATTAACTGCAGCTAAGCGATGGGCACACCCGGGCACCTACGGTTAGCTTTAATCAGATTTTAAAATAAAAAAATAAAGGGTTTTTCATTTTATTGGTGATTACTTGCTGTTGTACATGAGGGGGAATGTTGTTGGGAATATGCGGACACCTATGAGCGGTCTCACTCATTTCTTATCCCTTTCTGCTGTTCTTCATTGTGGGGGTGTGTATATTCGAGAGCCCTGCTCTCAGACACACCCCCTGCACTCTTACATGCTCTGTGTAAGATTAGGAGCTCAGGCAGCGCACCTCATTACTATGCATGGCACACTGCCGTCCTGCTCCTAAATGGTCACCTCCATGCAGGACTAAGCTAGTCCTGCACAGAGGGATAGTAAATCCAGGGGTAAGTGTTTTTCTGTGTTGATGTCAGAACTATTAAAGTGTATTATTTTAAGCATTTTCCTGTGATCTCTGAACTCATGACTAGCACTGTCTAGTAAGAAGTATTGACCTGTGTTTTTATTATTTATTATTAAATATTTTTAAACCTTTCAACTGTGGCTGTTTTGTGCAGAGACAATTTAAGCTATAGAGTACAATCCATGTATATAGTGATATTATCCATGTCATTCCAAATAAGCCTTGACTGTTCAGCTGCACTTACCATTTGTATAATAATATTGCACAGTATAATTGGACACCCTTTCATGAGTCTTTGAGTAGCTGATAAATATTAGTGGGTGATGGCAGTGATTTCTACAGTATAGTCTGGGTAAAAGGGGGACAGCTGGAGAACCTGTGCCAGCCTTCCCCAGGAGTGTCTGTGTGATTGTATATAACTCAAAGTGTGTGTGTGTGTGTGTGTGTGTGTGTGTGTGTGTGTGTGTGTGTGTGTGTGTGTGTGTGTGTGTGTGTGTGTGTGTGTGTCAGCTACTTGGGCAGGGACATGAAGAACTGGTTGGACAGAGAGGGTGCTGGAGGTTTTAGCTTGCCTACTAGGCTGAGATCTGGACCCTATAGCTGTGCCAGTGGGGAGTCTGATTGGGGACCTGGAGAGAAAGGGAGAAACCAGCCCCAGACTGATGCTGATCTCTGTGTGCTCTTAAGGGAAATTGTACTTTACTTTGTGTGTATTTATTATCCTTTCCTATATGGACACCCCTCACTGGTGGTAGTGGTGAGGATTGAGGCTCCTTGATTGCTGAGACAGTGCATGGATGTCACATATTAATTGTTTGGCAGTGGGGGGATATCCATACCACAAAATAAAATGTAGATCCATACCACATATTAACTGGTTGGCAAATACTAATTGGCTTGTAGTGGTGTGGGTAGAGTGCATTCCTGTACATTGTGTACAGTCATCACTGAAGATGTTTTGTACTCTAAATCAACCATGCAGTGAATACTCATAGTTCAGATCACAAATGTTTTATTTCTTTTGTTAGCTTAGTTAGTCAGGGAGAGCAGGCAACATGTCAGCATAGGAGGACGGAAAGCTGACAAGGAGCCAGCTGGCTGAGATGTGCCAGGGAAGGGGACTGGTGCATGGAAACTTGACTAAGGCAGGCATGATTGCACATTTGGTCACAGCTGCATCAAAAAACTGCAACCAGGAGGACGATCAGACTGACAGTGGAGACATACCACACTCAGACAATGGACAGCTCAACCTTTCTGCAAAGGACTTAAAAATCCATCTGGAGCTAAAGAGACTTGAGGTGGAGGCCAGGCATTTGGAAATAGAAGCAGCTGAGAGACTGAGAGGTCTACAGGCTGAGGAAAATGAGAAACTGCTATGCCTGGAAGCTGAGGAAAAGTAGAGGCAGAGGCAGCATGAATAGGAGATGCTGACTGACTCTTCACCAGAGCCATGGATGTAATGAGGAAGGAAGTAATTGGACCCCAGAAGCACAAAAGGTCAATTTCTTCCTCAGTTTAAAGATGGGGATAATTTTGATAGTTTCATTCATATGTTTGAGAGGGTATGTAAACAGTATGATGTTGACTAAAGGCTCTGGGTACCATTCCTGACACCCTTACTCCATGGTAAAGCTAACTGTGTGGTCTAAAATGTCTGATGTTGACTGTTTTAATTGTACTACTGTTAAAAACTGTTTGTTAGACTTGTTTAAGCTAACACCTGAAACATATAGGAAAAAGTTTCATGAGCATAGATGCAAGGCAGATGACAGTGTGTGTGAATATGTTGCTGAACTGTGCACTTATTTTCATAGGTGGGTGAGTGGATGTCAGGTCACCACATTTGATGAGCTGGCAGACCTTTTGGTGAGGGAACAAGCCCTTAGCACTTTGCCGGTGGACATGAGGATCTGGTTAGCTGATAGCCAATGTGCTACTTCAGTTGTGTTGAGGAAGAAGGGAGAACTATACCTAGCAAGTATGGCATGCCTGCATAGGAAAGGGACCCCAGTACTGTTCATGAGTCTAAAGGAACCCATAGCGGACAGCACAGACTGCCCCAACAGAATCTGCCAGTAGCAGGGGAAGCCACTAGTCCAGGTACACATCCAGGAACTAGTGTTAAATGATTTGAATACAACCAGTGAGGCCATGTGGCATACAGATGTCCATGGAGGCAAGGTGGGGAACAAAAGGTGAGAGAGCCAATGAGTGGGAAAGACAAAATGCCAATAGTAGGTTGTCTTGAGACAACAATGGTACCAAACTACCATCCTGCAGATGTCCTGATAAGGAAGGATTTTGATGAGACAGTACCATGTGTTAATGCATTTAAACACAGTCAAACCTCGAGACAAGCATGTGGATCTGGTAGCTTGGGGGAGACCCAGACTGACCGCATACTTGCAGCCAGGACTGGTGAGGTGGTTACTTCAGGGAGGAGGTTATGCGGTAGCAGTGAGACTGAAGGTTAGCCACAGCTGCTTATGGGTACTGATGTTCCCTTGGACAGAGTGACTGCAAAGGTAGAGGTGAGTAGTAGTACCCAGGCTGACAGTGAGGCACCACTGTCAGAGGACACCAGACTTCCTGGGAAAAAGGGGAGCTGAGAAGGGTTACAAAGAGAGAGAGTTGAGACAGGCTCAGCTCTTAGACCTACATTGCAAGGCCTGAGGCAGGTAGCTAGTGAGGCACCTGATTCTCAAGGGAAGGGGGAATCTATATACTGGAACAAAGGGTTACTGTATAGAGAGTGGACCTCTGAGGAAGGGCTAGAAGGGCAGAGGGTACAGCAGTTGGTAGTGCCTAGAGCCTACTGTCTGGTGCTTCTAGCCATAGCCCATTATATGATAAATATTAGTGGGTGGTGGCAGTGATTTCTACCGTTTAGTCTGGATAAAAGGGGGCACAGCTGGAGAACCTGTGCCAGCCTTCCCCAGGAGTGTCTGTATGATTGTATATAACTCAAAGTGTGTGTGTGTGTGTGTGTGTGTGTGTGTGTGTGTGTGTGTGTGTGTGTGTGTGTGTGTGTGTGTGTGTGTGTGTGTGTATGTGTGTGTGTGTATGTGTGTGTGTGTGTGTGTGTGTGTGTGTGTGTGTGTGTGTGTGTGTGTGTGTCAGCTACCTGGGCAGGGACATGAAGAACTGGTTGGACAGAGAGGGTGCTGGAGGTTTTAGCTTGCCTACTAGGCTGAGATCTGGACCCTATAGCTGTGCCAGTGGGGAGTCTGGTTGGGGACCTGGAGAGAAAGGGAGAAACCAGCCCCAGACTGACGCTGATCTCTGTGTGCTCTTAAGGGAAATTGTACTTTACTTTGTGTGTATTTATTATCCTTTCCTATATGGACACCCCTCACTGGTGGTAGTGGTGAGGATTGAGGCTCCTTGATTGCTGAGACAGTGCATGGATGTCACATATTAATTGTTTGGCAGTGGGGGAGATATCCACACCACATATTAATTGGTTGGCAAATACTTATTGGCTTGTAGTGGTGTGGGTAGAGTGAATTCCTGTACATTGTGTACAGTCATCACTGAAGATGTTTTGTACTCTAAATCAACCATGCAGCGAATACTCATAGTTCAGATCACAAATGTTTTATTTCTTTTGTTAGCTTAGTTAGTCAGGGAGAGCAGGCAACATGTCAGCATAGGAGGACGGAAAGCTGACAAGGAGCCAGCTGGCTGAGATGTGCCAGGGAAGGGGACTGGTGCATGGAAACCTGACTAAGGCAGGCATGATTGCAGCTTTGGTCACAGCTGCATCAGAAAACTACAACCAGGAGGATGATCAGACTGGCAGTGGAGACATACCACACTCAGACAATGGACAGCTCAACCTTTCTGCAAAGGACTTAAAAATCCATCTGGAGCTAAAGAGACTTGAGGTGGAGGCCAGGCATTTGGAAATAGAAGCAGCTGAGAGACTGAGAGGTCTACAGGCTGAGGAAAATGAGAAACTGCTATGCCTGGAAGCTGAGGAAAAGTAGAGGCAGAGGCAGCATGAATAGGAGATGCTGACTGACTCTTCACCAGAGTGGTGGATGTAATGAGGAAGGAAGTATTTGGACCCCAGAAGCACAAAAGGTCAATTTCTTCCTCAGTTTAAAGATGGGGATAATTTTGATAGTTTCATTCATATGTTTGAGAGGGTATGTAAACAGTATGATGTTGACTAAAGGCTCTGGGTACAGTTCCTGACACCCTTACTCCATGGTAAAGCTAACTGTGTGGTCTAAAATGTCTGATGTTGACTGTTTTAATTGTACTACTGTTAAAAACTGTTTGTTAGAATTGTTTAAGCTAACACCTGAAACATATAGGAAAAAGTTTCATGAGCATAGACGCAAGGCAGATGACAGTGTGTGTGAATATGTTGCTGAACTGTGCACTTATTTTCATAGGTGGGTGAGTGGATGTCAGGTCACCACATTTGATGGGCTGGCAGACCTTTTGGTGAGGGAACAAGCCCTTTGCACTTTGCCGGTGGACATGAGGATCTGGTTAGCTGATAGCCAATGTGCTACTTCAGTTGTGTTGTGGAAGAAGGGAGGACTATACCTAGCAAGTATGGCATGCCTGCATAGGAAAGGGACCCCAGTACTGTTCATGAGTCTAAAGGAACCCATAGCGGACAGCACAGACTGCCCCAACAGAATCTGCCAGTAGCAGGGGAAGCCACTAGTCCAGGTACACATCCAGGAACTAGGGTTAAATGATTTGAATGCAACCAGTGGGGCCATTTGGCATACAGATGTCCATGGAGGCAAGGTGGGGAACAAAAGGTGAGAGAGCCAGTGAGTGGGAAAGACAAAATGCCAATAGTAGGTTGTCTTGAGACAACAATGGTACCAAACTACCATCCTGCAGATGTCCTGATAAGGAAGGATTTTGATGAGACAGTACCATGTGTTAATGCACTTAAACACATTCAAGCTTCGAGACAAGCATGTGGACCTGGTAGCTTCGGGGAGACCCAGATTGACCGCATACTTGCAGCCAGGACTGGTGAGGTGGTTACTTCAGGGAGGAGGTTATGGGGTAGCAGTGAGACTGAAGGTTAGCCACAGCTGCCTATGGGTACTGATGTTCCCATGGACAGAGTGACTGCAAAGGTAGAGGTGAGTAGTAGTACCCAGGCTGACAGTGAGGCACCACTGTCAGAGGACACCAGACTTCCTGGGGAATGGGAGCTGAGAAGGGTTACAAAGAGAGAGTTGAGACAGGCTCAGCTCTCAGACCTACATTGCAAGGCCTGAGGCAGGTAGCTAGTGAGGCACCTGATTCTCAAGGGAAGGGGGAATCTATATACTGGAACAAAGGGTTACTGTATAGAGAGTGGACCTCTGAGGAAGGGCTAGAAGGGCAGAGGGTACAGCAGTTGGTAGTGCCTAGAGCCTACTGTCTGGTGCTTCTAGCCATAGCCCATTATATGATAAATATTAGTGGGTGGTGGCAGTGATTTCTACCGTTTAGTCTGGATAAAAGGGGGCACAGCTGGAGAACCTGTGCCAGCCTTCCCCAGAAGTGTCTGTGTGATTGTATATAACTCAAAATGTGTGTGTGTGTCAGCTACTTGGGCAGGGACACAAAGCACTGGTTGGACAGAGAGGGTGCTGGTGGTTTTAGCTTGCCCACTAGGCTGAAATATGGACCCTATAGCTGTGCCAGTGGGGAGTCTGATTGGGGACCTGGAGAGAAAGAGAGAAACCAGCCCCAGACTGACTCTGATCTCTGTGTGTTCATAAGGGAAATTCTACTATAGTGTGTGTGTATTTATTATCCTTTCCTATATGGACACCCCTCACTGGTGGTAGTGGTGAGGATTGAGGCTTCTTGACTGCTATGCCAGTGCATGGGTGTCACAAGAACAATAATTTTACAAGGCTCAAAAAATATTACAAAAACATCTTATTTCTCTGAGGTACAGGCTAACACAGGAGGACTATGGCTGACAAAGTTTGCAGATGACTGCAAACTGGGGGCTATAATCGACTCGCCGGCTGACACAAGCATCCTCCAAAAAGGTCTCACAGAGATGGATAACTGGTGCCAGAGCCATTGCCTAAAGCTAAATGCCAAAAAGTGCATAGTCATCCCTTTTGGGAAAAACAAAGTGCCCACAAATTACCACATAGGTGGTAATCCATTAAGTATGGAAGAAGTAATTAGGGATTTGGGGACACAAGTAGATTGCAATCTCTCCTTTGACAATCACATTGCCAAAGTGGTTAGAAAGACATTCTATATAGCCCACCTTATCACGAAGGGGTTCACATCTAGATCAAGAGAGGTCATTGTGCCCCTCTACTCATCACTCATCAGGCCCATAATTGAATACAATGCCCCATTTGGGATGTACCTTACCCGACACCTGCTACAACTAGAAAGACCCCAAAAGTACCTCACCAAGAGGATCCAGGGACTCAAACAGATGCCCTATGCAGTTAGGCTAAAGAAACTCCAGCTCTACTCAGCTGCTTACTGCCTACTCAGAGGCGATCTGTGCCTGACGTATAAAGCCATGTCCAACCCAGAATTAATGGACATGCTCCACCTCGAGAAATCCAAATCCATCAGAACTACATGCTCCAGTGACTTAAACCTCAGCACAGAAATAAATAGAACATGCTGGAGGGACAGATTCATATCCCAGAGGCTCCCCTTACTCTGGAACAAAATCCCAGTCCATGTCAGACAGAGCCCCTCAATGACCCTCTTCAAGAAGAATCTTGACGTTTGGATGGGAGATCGTAAATTTACCCCTGGGATCTCTTCTGTGTCACTGCTAGACAGAGGCACGGTAAACTAACCTTAAATGGGCTATCTTCTGTGACCTACTATACAGAGGCACAGTCAACTAATCTAAGAAGGGTGGTGAAAGCCAAACACACTCTGGCTAGGCTTGTAAATGCCCTAGGGCAGATAGACTAGTATCAACCTATGAACCTATATACCTATAAATAAGGATGCCAAAATTAGACATAATGTGACAATGCTGGTTAAGCATAAATTCAGCATATATGAGAATAATTTAACATTTAGAAAAACTATAGCCAGTTTAAAGAAATTACAGGTATGTTAGTATAATATGAGCAGGAATTGCAATGTGAAGTGAGAGAGTAAAACAGGGTTATGACCAATTTAGAAAGAGAGTAAGGGGAGAGTAAGGGGAAAGACATTTGTTGAAATTAGGAAGTGAGTAAAAAAGGGGGAGTAAGGTGATATAATGTATGAACAGGTATTTATTCATATTTAAGGATATAGTTTATTCTGGGGTTGAGCAAGAACAGAGTCAGATTCATTATAGGAAGCCTTTCAAAATGGTTTTGAAAGACTGGAGGGTAGGTATTGACCTAATGGACATAGTTAGTGGGTTCCAGGCCTTAGCAACATGGTATGAGTACAGATCATGCCCAGCAGATTTCATAGGTATGTGGACAGAGAGAAGTTTATCATTGGATTGTAATGACCAAATTATGTATAATGATATTTAGTGCCAGAAAATTATATGGATGGTGGATAATTTTATAGGTGGTAAGAAACTGTGCACATGTTAGTTGATGTGGCAGTTTTAACCAATTTACGCTTTGAGTGCTATACAATGTTGAGTTCTGAAAGGAATATTTGGTGCAAATTTAGCTACTTTATTATAGCATTGTGCAACCTTTGATTTTTGTGATACCTGGAGCCTGGAGGTCAGTAAGATGGGAGTGCCATGAAGTAGTTAGGGGAGTGTGTAAGACGTAGTAAGGAGTAGTTTTAGTTACATCGGTAAGAATGTTTTTGGCTCTATAAAGTATTTCTCTTTTTGGTGAGTGTTTTTGTTCAATTTTTATATACAGGTTGAATTTAAGATTATCATCCACTATCCTCCCTAATAATTTGGTATGAGAAGTAAATTAAATGATTGTATTATTAAGAGAGAGAATTCTAATTTTTTTCATGAGGGAGGGATTTGTTCATGAGGCAGGGATTTGGGGAACAAATATTTTGTTTCTTGAGGGGTTATACATGAGCTTTGAGTTACAAAGCCATGTATCAGTGGCTGCGAAAGCTTCCCGAAAAATTTTTTTGGAGATGTGCCAGGTTGTCTGTTGTGTGGATGTGTGGAGGGTGGTGGTGAAAATGTTAATGAAGATGGACCAAGGATAGAGCCCTGTGGGACCAAGGATAGAGCCTTGTGATGAACTGGTCATAACTGAGACGTATGGAGAGAAAGCGTGGCGTGCCATTTTACTGGCTGATACCTATTGTGCAAGTAGCTTCCAAAACACAGAAAGGTAGGCTGAGATAGATCTAGTGAGGACATTTGAAGTATAAGGTTGCTGTGAAACTGAGTTGAAGGCTTTAGACAAGTCTAGAAATAAGAAGGGGACTAGTTTTTCATTATCTCTAGCTTTATTGACACTATCTATAATGGTTAGTAGCTGTTGGGCAGGGTTGAGACTGGATGTTGGGAAATCCTTGGTTAGGTATGCCATACTATCTGTGAAATAATAGATGAATTCTATTACAGTTTCAAGTGGTGAGTTATTGATAAAGGGAATAGGGTTTGACTTTTGCACAGGATGCATGAGTTCTTTAATGGTTGACCAGAATTTTTATGGTTGTGTTTACAATTCTTCTGAATATTGTTATAATATAGTTTTTTTTGTCTTCATTTATTGGCTTTTTAGTACGGTTGCAGAGCATGCTGAAGTTGTTAGGATATTGTGGTGTTCTTTATTTTTTACATTCTTTCCATGCTTTTCTCTGTCCTGCATTAGCATTCTACTCTTTTTGAAAAGCCAAACTCCATTATTTATTTTTAGTCTCTTCCTTCTAAGAGGTGCAAGGTTATTTAGAATATTTAGGAAAGTTGCCCAAACAAAATGAAAGAAAATGCACCGAGCTAGCACACTGAGAACGTTTATTAATAGACAAAACAGAAAACAGAAAATGGTGAGCGCTTTCACAACATAAAGTTGCTTCATCAGACAACAGTAAAAGGTTTACACTCTATTTAAATAGTCAAATATCCATTACTCAATTAACTAATTAGGGTTAGCAAGCTGTACACAATCAAATTCAAGAGAAGCTTACCACAGTGAATCCTACAATAAAGATGCACTATGCATATAAGTTACACACAAAGTTACTAAGCATATATAACCACACTATATACAGTGTAAAAAAACCATGTACATACATATATAAGATAAAACAATGACAGTAAGACATATAAAAAAACTAATAAAAACATCTAAAATATCTTCTAAAAGATCTAAAAATCAGTGCATGAGTGGTCGAGCCTTCAAAAAGGGAACCAAAGTAGTGGCAGCATTCAACCCAGGAAACTTCTCAGCTTTAAGCTTCAGTATCCATTTTTGCTCATGCCCCCTCTGTAATATTTTCTATGTCACCACCCCTAGGGTTCATATAAATATGTTGCAAAACCAAAAATTTAAAAGAATGTGAACGATCATTAGACATAACGTGACAGGCCAGAGCACTGGATTGTTTACAGTTGGTAATGTCTCTCACATGTTCTAAAATACGATCTTTCAACATTCTATTCATTTTGCCTACATAATAAGCATGGCATTGTTGACAAAAACAAAAATAAACATCAGTGGTTCTACAATCTGAATATTGATTAGAATGTAATGAAAAATGCCTGGTAGGATGCACATAATTATTTTTGTTATAAACAAACTGACAAGCACTACAGTTCCTACATGGAAAAGTTTCACGGCGAACAGAGTGAGTTAACTTTTTGCGTGTTTCCCCATGGCAAAGGTGTTGTTTAAGTGACTTGCTATTCTTAAAACTGAAATGTGGAATCAGTCCAACCTTGTCTACAAGGCCAGGAACTTCTTGTAAAAGGTACCAGTATTTCTTAACAACATCCACATATTGATTAATGTTGCTAGAAAACTGGAGAACCACTCTAAAGTCATTCTCAGCTGTGGCACTGTGTGTTGCATCTGCGATCGCTCTGTTGTGATTATAATAAGGTTTGCACCTAGTATCTCTAAGCTTCCAGGCATCAGATATTGCATTATCAATGTCTGCACTAGAATATCCTCTAGCCAGAAACTCAATTTTCAAGTTATTCAATGCAGCTACTGAATCATTGTTATTACTATGTAGCCTGAGTGTCCTAAAATCTTGCCCTCTTAACACATTCCTAGGAATGTGTCTAGGGTGCATACTAGATTTATGCAGCAATGTGTTCTTTCTGGTTGGTTTATGGTATATAGTACTGCGGAGATGATTCAAATCAGATTTACTGATTTTGACATCAAGAAAACTTATGTCAGTGGCTGAACTCTGGTGTGTAAACCTTAGAAAATCAGTTGTTGAATGCAAATAATCCAAAAATTGGTCTAGATCAGAGCCGGAGCCCTTCCATAACATAAAAGCGTCATCTACAAACCTAACATACCACAGTATTTGTCCAAAGAAAGGATTAGTGGCAGACAAAATGTTTTGCTCTTCCCAACTGACCAGTGCTAAGTTGGCGTAGCTATTGGCACAAGCAGTGCCCATTGCCACGCCAACTTTTTGCAGGAAAAACTGTTCTTGAAACATAACAATATTATTTTCTAAAATTATTTAATAGGGTGCAGATTAACTGTATCTTATTGTTAGTCAAAAGTTTGTGCACAGTAAGAAAATCTCTAATACTATCAACACCCCAAACATTTGGTATACTGGTAAACAGAGATTCTATATCCATGGTCACAAGAACAAATTCCTCATCTCTATCTATCGTCTCCATCCTATTATGTAGCCGCTGTAAGAACATCTTAGTGTCCTTTAAAATTGTATAACAGTTGTCCAGAAAACCATGTAAAGTCCCTTCTACATATATGGAGAGGGGCTCAGTACACCAGCCACTACCTGAAACAATAGGTCTCATAGGTGGAAATAACAAGTCCTTGTGAATTTTAGGTAGACCATATATCCTGGGAACAACAGGCTTATGAACATTGAAATACTTAAAAAGTGAATCATCAATCAAATTAGTTATTAACAAATCAAAAATTAGAAAAGAAACTTTATCTATGATGGCATTCACCATAGACTTAGAAATACGTTGATATGTGGTAGTATCAAGTAACAGTTTCTCCATTTGTGTAACATATAAATCTTTATCTAAAACAACAATGCCGCCTCCTTTGTCGGCCTATTTAATGATCAATGAATGTAGGCTTTTTAAATCTTGCAAAGCTCTGTACTCCCCAGTAGTCAGATTATAAAATGACATGTTACAAACAGATAGAGCATTCAGCTCCCTAAAAGCAATCTCACATGCATCAATAAAATGTTGAATACCTATGGGTGTAGCTGGAATAAAAGTACTAGGTTGTCTATACATACAGGCTTGGTTATATATATTGGTGTTGCCTGCAGAAAAAATACATTTTAGAGAGAGATTCCTACCCAAAAGTCTTAAATCTTTTAACATTTCTGCAGGATCAGCCCTCCTGGCAGGAATAAATGATAGACCTTTGTTAAGTAAACTGAGCTGTTCCATAGTTAAGTTAAAAGAAGAAATATTAAAGACTAAACCTGGGTCCATAGACGTCTCTTCTTGGATTGCTGGGCAGCGCCGTCCATTATAGGAGCCCTGGGTGCTTTGTTGTTGTAGGTTAGACTTTTGGAGCGAGTCCTGAATGGCAGTGCTGCCTTCAGCAAGAAATCGCCCTTCTTTGAGCTGTCTAAAAAAACACTAGTATCTTTCTTACTAGCAGGTGATGGAATAACATTTCCAGCTGGTATACATGAAATGCTGGATGTATGCGATGTAACCGTCGACGCATACAAAGGTTTGATAGTGTTAAGAGGCTGATCTCCAGCTATAGGAGTTGCAAAGTTGTCCAAAGCAGTAGAGGAAGCTTGTACATTCAAGGCGACATGCTGAGCATTCGTAGGCATGGACACCATAACCGGCTGATCAGCCGGAATACCGGAAGTAAGGCCGGAAGCGCTAGCTGCACTATCAAATGCTTGAATGGTATTTGGAGCAAAATTCAAAGTGCTGTTGCCTTGATTAAGTCTATTAGTAGCTTCTTTGGGCCAAGAAAACACATTATTCTTGGCAAAATCAGCTTTGTCTCTATTGAGTTTGGATAGTTTAACAGTCTGCAATCTCTTTTCGTATGCTACGATGTTATCTTGTAATTGACTCATTTTGTTCAGGGTTATGTCACATGAAAAGCTGTCTGTAATCTTAGATTCTAGGTCAATGATCTGTGACTTCAGATCTACTTCTATAGGTAGAAAAAATTCCAGTAAGAGTTCCATATACTTGGAACTAAATTGCAAGTTCAATTCTTGCCACTTACGAAGTAAAACTGGATATGCATCCCCATAAGTGGGCATATTCAATATTCTCAGTCCACGTGGAATGATCTTGGCTTCTAAAGAAGCTTGCAAATGCAGTCGCTGCCATTGTAACCTTTTATATTTGTACATCAAGTTCTCTAAGCTTTTATATTGTTGAAAAAATTCAGGTAGACGTTGATTTGTAGAGAAAGTGTCATTCACATCAGCATTTGTCTCCAAATTCAGTAATGGATTAACTGGAATATCCAAAATCCTTAGAAAACGATGATGCTGTCCACTCATGGACTGTTC
Source organism: Protopterus annectens (assembly GCF_019279795.1). Taxonomy (NCBI): domain Eukaryota; kingdom Metazoa; phylum Chordata; order Ceratodontiformes; family Protopteridae; genus Protopterus; species Protopterus annectens. The sequence continues at coordinate 660,381,062 of NC_056736.1, read as the reverse complement.
AGTTGTAGTATCCTCCATTAGACTGTGTGCTCCTTGACCGAATAAAAGAAAATAGTATAAAAAACAAAAACGGTCGTAGGTAAAAGCAAGGTGCAAAAAGGAGCCCAAACAAAATGAAAGAAAATGCACCGAGCTAGCACACTGAGAACGTTTATTAATAGACAAAACAGAAAACATAAAATGGTGAGCGCTTTCACAACATAAAGTTGCTTCATCAGACAACAGTAAAAGGCTTACACTCTATTTAAATAGTCAAATATCCATTACTCAATTAAAAAATAATTATGTGCATCCTACCAGGCATTTTTCGTTACATTCTAATCAATATTCAGATTGTAGAACCACTGATGTTGTTTATTTTTGTTTTTGTCAACAATGCCATGCTTATTATGTAGGCAAAACGAATAGAATGTTGAAAGATCGTATTTTAGAACATGTGAGAGACATTACCAACTGTAAACAATCCAGTGTTCTGGCCTGTCACGTTATGTCTAATGATCATTCACATTCTTTTAAATTTTTGGTTTTGCAACATATTTATACGAACCCTAGGGGTGGTGACATAGAAAATATTACAGAGGGGCATGAGCAAAATGGATACTGAAGCTTAACGCTGAGAAGTTTCCTGGGTTGAATGCTGCCACTACTTTGGTTCCCTTTTTGAAGGCTCGACCACTCATGCACTGATTTTTAGATCTTTTAGAAGATATTTTAGATGTTTTTATTAGTTTTTTATATGTCTTACTGTCATTGTTTTATCTTATATATGTATGTACATGGTTTTTTACACTGTATATAGTGTGGTTATATATGCTTAGTAACTTTGTGTGTAACTTATATGCATAGTGCATCTTTATTGTAGGATTCACTGTGGTAAGCTTCTCTTGAATTTGATTGTGTACAGCTTGCTAACCCTAATTAGTTAATTGAGTAATGGATATTTGACTATTTAAATAGAGTGTAAGCCTTTTACTGTTGTCTGATGAAGCAACTTTATGTTGTGAAAGCGCTCACCATTTTCTGTTTTCTGTTTTGTCTATTAATAAACGTTCTCAGTGTGCTAGCTCGGTGCATTTTCTTTCATTTTGTTTGGGCTCCTTTTTGCACCTTGCTTTTACCTACGACCGTTTTTGTTTTTTATACTATTTAGGAAGGTTGTTTTGAATTAATTTACATTATCATCTAAGGGGAGGTGATGTTTTAGATATTCCAGTTAATAGATGATAGGGTAGTAATGACTATTTCTGGGTTAAACTTGGGCAGATTTTCTGTTGTTTTATAAACACCCTGTTTAAGTGGATGTGTGATATGTCCAGTGGCATAGATTGGTACATGGTAACTGAGAGAGTTCTGACATTGTATCTGTGGTGCTGAATTTACTATGGTCTGATACTAGGATCCAGTCTAATAAGAACTTTGATGTCTTGCTATAATGTATGGGGCTATTAATTAGTTGTTTGAAACCATATAAGTGCATGCTAGATTTAGGGGAGTTAGAGGCTATGTCTACCCAATTGATACTGACATCACCCAGTAATATTTTTTTCGTGTAGAATTGTTATGGATATCCAATGTAGGATATCTTCCAGTGTAGCTATTACCAGGAGGATGTAAAGGATTGTAACTCATGTTTATATTTGTTTACTTTTAGGAAAGTATTAAGAAGCTTTGATAAATTGAATTTTGGTATTGCTTTGTTGTAGATGGAAATGTGATTGCTGTTGGGAAATATTAAAGCAATACCACCACCTCTTCTCTTTATACTGTAATTACAGATGGTACCATAGCTAAGGTGGGGTATAATTCTGAGTCATTTATACTGGGTTTAAGTCAAGTTTCAGTTACAGCTAAAATACCAGGCTTGTGTTGAGTAATTCAGGCATGTAGTTCACTCGTTTTATTTCTTATGAAATTGTTAGGGACAGGTGGTGGTGGTGGTGGGGTTAAGGTCAAACAAAAAGCTGGTGTAGTGCAGATATGGATTAGAGACTAAAGGAGCAACATTCAGTCTAGATATGAAGAAATGCTATTCTGTGGGAAAGTTGTGAGGCCTGTAATGATGGGAGTTAGTGCCAGCTGTGCCAGAGGGAGTAGGACAGTGCATGTGTAACATATGCCAACATAGCTAGCTGGAGTTTTGTAAAGAATTATATGTCATTTGAATTTCAAACTGATATGTACAGATGCTTGTGTTAAAATGTATTTGTAAAGTTGCTTGTGTTAAAATGTATCAGGAGTGGGTCCTGCTGGACAGAAAAGAAACATACATGTATGTCAAACTGTATTGTTGTAACTGATGAAATTTATATATTTTAACAGAGGATACAGGAAGAGAAGGAGTTAAGCTCAGCCAAGATAACCTTAAGAAAAATTGCCTGAAATTAAATGACTTGGTTTAAGCCATAAAGACTGCATCTCACAGGTCTGAATGCTGCCAGAAAATAGCTTGTTAGTTTCTGCAGGAAGGGTTGAAGTGTAGGAATTGTTTTACAGTTTCTGTATGCTGTAATAAACCTTAGCTAAGGTTATATGTGTGCATTGTGACACATCAGTGCCAGATCCTTGCTTAGTTTCTAGTGAGGGTGTAGTATGGGAACCACAGAGTCAAGTGACCAGATGTGATGTCATTCTGTAGCCAGCACTGAAATTGTATTTGAATACTAGTGAGAGATGTGAGGTGAGCACTCTATTTTTGGACCTGACAAGACACTCATCTACGTTCATCTTGCCCTGCTTTAGTAAGTAAGTAGGGAACAGTAATTCTACAGTCAGAAAAATATAGCGAGATTAGCTAATTTTTTTTTCTGTATGTGTCTGAGTCTTTCTGTCAGTGTTGTTTTTTTTATATTTCCTGTGTTTTAAACTCTGGTGTTTATTGTAAATAGATATTCAGTATTTACATGTCTTTTTTATTATTTACTATTAAACATATCTAAACCTTTCATTGTGGCTAGTCTTTTAGAAAATATTTAACCTTTGAGAGTACTTGCATTTATTTAGTGGCACTGTGGCTCCATGTTCTTGAAAGTCTTGCTGCTTGGTTAAACATTGCCATTTGTATAAGTATTAATTTTAATAAATATAATTGGGTACCCTGGTAACAGCCGTACAGTAGCTGCCTTTCAGTGTTCTGATGGCAGATCTACCTTATAGTTTAGGTGGAGGTGGTAGAGCGGGTAAGCTGTGCCCAACTTTCCCAGAGGTGTGTATGTGTGTGTGTGTGTGTGTGTGATAAAATCAAATCTCAAAGAGAGTATGCGTGACAGCTACTTTGATCAGGGATACTGAGAGCACTGATTTTATAGAGAGGGTGATGGAGAACTTGGCCTGGAACACCTGACTAAGGACTTAGCTCTATAGTGGTCAGTGGGGAGTCTTATTTGGGGCCTGGACAGAAAGCCCAGCCCCAGGACTGCAGTATGCATTCTCTCTGTGCTCTTAAGAAATCTGCATCTGCAAATACCATGTGTGTCTATTTTTTCTCACAGTGATTGTTCCCCACCAGTGTCAGTGCTGAGGATTGAGGCTCCTTGATCACTGGCCCAGAGGAGGGATATCACATATTGGTGGCAGTGGTGAGATATTAATTGATCTTCTGTAGTCTGTAAGCAGTTGTCACTGAAGGTGTGTGTACTCGCAGCATCCATAAGGTAAACATACAGAGTTTCATTTTTCACAACCATTTTATTTATTTTTTTTACTTTAGTTTAGTCAAGGAAAGCAGGCAAAGATTTCAACAGAGGATTATGGCAAGCTGACAATGAACCAGTTGGCTAAGGTGTGCAAATCCAAAGCACTAGTGCATGCCAACCTGACTAAAGAAAAATTATTTCAGCCTTATTCGTAGCTGCAGCACAGACCAGCTACTAGGAAGGTAACCAATCTGGTGATGAGGATGAGCAGGCCCCAGAAACAGGACAGTTCACCTTTTCTTAAAAGAACTTAAAAACCCTGTCTGGTGTTAAATAGACTTGAACTGGAGGCAAAATATATGGAGCTAGAATTGGTAGAGAGACTGCAACATATTGAGGCTGAAGAAAATGAGAAACAGCATCAACATGAGAGGGACATGTTGACTCTTCAACAGGAACATGAAGGTAATGGGGAAGAGAATAACTAAACCCCAGAACCAGCAAAGGCCAGTAAATTTCTTCCACAGTATACAGAAGGTGATACTTTTGATAGTTTTATTCATATATTTGAGAGTATGTACATAGTATGATGTTGAACAATGGCTCTAGGTGCAGTTCCTGACCCCCTTATTTCAAGGTAAAGCTGTAACTGCTGTTTCTAAATTGACTGATAATGATTGTTTAAATTATGACAAGGTTAAACAATGTTTATTGGAATATTTTAAGTTAACACCTGAAGCTTACAGAAAAAAAAATTGTGAGCATAGACATAGGGCAGATGAAACTGTATGTGATTATATTGTTGTGCTAAGCACTTATTTTCATAGGTGAGTGAGTGGGTGTCAGGTCACCATTTTTGAAAAGCTGGCACACCTTTTGGTGAGGGAACAAGCCCTTAACACTTTGCCTCAGGACATGAGAATCTAGTTCACACACCAGGAGTGTAACTCTGCAGATGGGCTGGGGAGAAAAGGGGATCTCACAAGAAGGGGATACCCAGTGCTGCACCTGGATATAAGGGAACCCCTGGTGAGCAGCCTAAACCACCCCAACAGAGTCCACCAGTAAAAAGGAAAGACACTAGTTCATGTACATAGCCAGGATCAGGGTTTAGATGATTTATATGTAATCAGAGGGGCCATGTAGCATACAAATGTTCATTGAAACAAGGTGGGGAGCAAACGGTGAGGGAGCCACCAAGTGGGAATAACAGCATGTCACTGGTAAGTTGTCTGGAGACAACAGGGCTACCAAACTATCACCGAAGTTTATATCCTGTCTTAGTGGATGGAAAACAGCCAACTGCCAAGCGAAACACAGCCTCTGACATAAGCATTGTGAAGCCTGCAGTGGTTAAAGAAGAGCAGTACTTGCTTGGGTAGTCCACTCCATTCAGAGCTTTAGGAGGGACCCCATTCCAAATACCTTTGGTCATGGTTCACTTTGACTGGGAGGGTGAAAAAGGAAGCAAGCATGTAGGTGTGTTTGAGGATATCCCTGCAGATATCTTGATAGGGAATGATTTTGATTATGCAGTACCTTGTGTGCATGCAGCTACATGCAGTCAGGTTTGGAGATAGGTATGTGGGTCTGGTAGCCTTGGGGAGACACAAACAGACCCCACACCTGAAGCCAGGGCTGGTGATGTGGCTATTTCTGGGAGGGAGCTACCCTGTACCAGTGAGCCTGAAGGTGAGCCACAGCTGCTGATAGGTACTGGTGTTCCCTTGGACAGGGTGACTGCAAGGACAGAGCTGAATAGTAGCACCCAGGATGACAGTGAGGTACCATTGTCAGAAGATACCAGACTTGCTGTGGAAGGTGTGAGGGAAAGGGTGACAAAGGTAGACTTGTGACAGGCTCAGCCTTTGGACCCTACATTAAGAGGCTTGTGGGAGGTAGCTAAGGAGGAAACTGATTCTCAAAGAAAGGGGATTCTGTATACTGGAACAAAGGGCTACTGTATAGAGAGTGGACCAATGATGGAGGGCTAGAGGTTGAGGTGATACAGCAGTTGGTAGTGACCAGACCCTACCATCTGGCACTTCTAGTTATAGCCCATGGCATTCCTTTTTCAGGTCATATGGGCATAATTATGCAGAACTCTTGCTGGTCTGAGATTGCAAGGGATGTAACAAGGTACTGCAGAACATGTAAGCACTGTCAAAAAGCAGGCAAGGCAGGAGACAAGGTCAAAACTCATTTGATGACTCCATCCCAGGGAGGAATGTTATGTAGCTGTAGAAAAAGGATGTCTAGCCATAGTAAGGGCACTGCAAAAACTTCAGCTCTATCTGTATGGAAGGAAACTCATTGTAGTTACAGACCACAATCCCTTAACATGGCTACACTGAGCCAGCCAGCAAAATGCCAAGCTATTAAGGTGGAGCCTAGGTTTGCAGGCATATGACATGACAGTGCAACACTCTGTCAATGCATATGGGCTGTCAAGACAAGGTATGGATTAATGTGTTCCCAGACAGGCTTATTTCTCTCAAGCAGCATTACTCCATGGTCACTTGAGAAGCTAGCTTGAGTCTTGGGGGGTGGGGTGTGATGATGGGAGCTAGTGCCAGTTGTGCTAGGGAGCATAGGGCAGTCCATGTGTAACATATGCTAGCATAGCTAGCTGGAGTTTTGTAAAGAATTACATGTCATTTGAATATCAAACTGATTTGTACAGATGCTTGTGTTTAAAATGTATTTGTAAAGTTGCCTGTGTTAAAATGTATAACAGTGGGTCCTGCTGGACAGAAAAAAATATACATGTATGTCAGACTGTATTGTTGTAACTGATGAAATGCATATATTTTAACAGAGAATACCAGAAGGGAAGGGGTTAAGCTTAGCTCAGCTAACCTTAAGAAAAATAGCTTAGAATTAAATTATTTGGTTTAGGCCATAAGGATTGCATATCACAAGTCAGAATGCTGCCAGAGAATAGCTTGTTATTTTCTGCAGGAAGGGTTGAAGTGTTGGAATTGATTTACAGTTTCCAGATGCTGTAATAAGCCTTAGCTAAAGTTCTACATGTGTATTCTGACACATCATTGCCAGATCCTGCCTCAGGTTTTAGTGAGAGGGAATGTAGGAACCACACAGTCAGGTGACCAGAAATTATGTCATAATGAAACCAGCACTGAAATTGTATTCTCATACTAGTGACATTGTGAGGTGTGCACACTGATTTTGGACCTGACAAGACAGTCATCTATTTTCATCTTTGCCTTGCTTCACTAAGTAGCTAGGTAGCAGTAATTCTTCAGTCAGAAAAATATAGTGAGATTAGCTAAATGTTGTTTTTCTATATCTGTCTGAGTCTTTCCATCAGTGTTGTTTTTTATATTTCCTGTGTTTGAAACTCTGCTGTTTATTGTAAACAGATATTCAGTATTTACTTGTTTTTATTATTTATTATTAAACATATCTAAATATTTCATTGTGGCTGGTCTTTTAGACAATATTTAACCTTTGAGAGTACTTGCATTTATTCAGTGGCACTGTGGCTCCATGTTCCTGTAAGTTTTGCTGCTTAGTTAAATACTACCATTTGTATAAGTACTAATTTTAATAAGTGTAATTGGGTACCTTGGTAAGAGCTTTAAAGTAGCTGGCTTCGGGTGTTCTGGTGGCAGATCTACCTTATAGTCTGGATGGAGGTGGCAGAGCAGGTAAGCTGTGCCTGCCATTTTCAGATGTGTGTGTTTGTGTGTGTGTGTGTGTGTGTGTGTGTGTGTGTGTGTGTGTGTGTGTGTGTGTGTGTGTGTGTGTGTGTGTGTGCGTGTGCATGTGTCTGCATGTCCGCACATGTGTGTGTGTGTGTGTGTGTGTGTGTGTGTGTGTGTGTGTGTGTGTGTGTGTGTGTGTGTGTGTGTGAAACTCAAATCTCAAAGAGAGTTTGTGTGACAGCTACTTTGAACAGGAGCACTGAGAGCACTGATTTCATAGAGATGGTAGTGGAGGACCTAGCTTAGAACACTCAGCTAAGGGCTCAGTTCTATAGTGGTCAGTGGGGAGTCTTATTTGGAGTCTGGAGAGAAAGCCCAGTTCCAGGACTGGAGTGTGAATTGCATGTGTTCTCTTAAGAGAAATTGTACTTGGTGCAGAGAGCTGCATCTGAAAATACTGTGTGTGTATCTATTTTTCTCACCATGAATGTTCCCTACCAGTGTTAGTGGTGAGGATTGAGACTCCTTGATCCCTGGTCCAGAGGAGGGATGTTACAAGGCCCAAAATACTTTGTAAGAAGAACTAGTAGACCAAGTACAACATAAGAATTTAATTGTGCCTGAAACAAAAAGGGACTAGGTTAACTGAGGGGTAGATGGAGTTATTCAGTGGCGGGCTATGGAAATTTCACAGATACAGTGTATTAATTGTCTTCCTCTGTAGATATACATACATCTATATCTATATCTATATCTATATCTATGTCTATCTATCTATATATAGATAGAAATATATATATTCTGACTAAGGATTTGATTTCAGTCGATCAAATGTTTGGAATATTGAAATTTATTTTAACAAAATGAAAATAGCAAAATTACTTAAGCATAAAAATGTACTATATCAAAAGTGATAATGATGAATAATCCATGTGCAACTAACTGTGGGTAAAACTGCCTTCCAGTTTATAGCCTGCTACAGACCACCCTCCCAAACACAGGAACCCCACTTGGCCTTCCAGAGAATACTGGAAAATATGAAGGTCTCTCCAAACACCATTATATTGGGTGACTTCAACTACCCAAACATAGACTGGGAGCATTATTCTAGCTCCAACACCCTAGCCCAAAGGTTCCTAGAATTTATAAACTCAAATGCTATGGAACAACTTGTTACCACTCCCACAAGAGGGGAAAACATACTGGACCTGATCATCACCAACATGGGGACACTATGCTCCAGACCAGAAGTGTATCCCTCACTGGTAAGATCAGACCATAAACTAATCTCACTGGATATTCACATCCCGACCCCACCCCCTGCCCAGAAAACCACAGTGAAAAACTTCTCTAAAGCAAATTTCACACGCCTCAAAACCGAGGCGAAATCCTTCAAAGCCCCGGGCCTGTGGAAAATACGGCCCAGACCGCAGAATCCTTTATAAACGCATTCTATGAACACCTTCAGGAATGCATGGATCATGCAATCCCAAATAAAACCAAGACCCAATCCTCCAAAGGCAGACGTCCTGTCTGGTGGACCCCAGCCATAAACAAACTATACAATAGAAGGAGGAAGCTACTACATGATAGAGCAAAATCCCAAAAGGGAAGGCATCTCTGATCAGTATTAGCAAAAAAACTACGGACACTCATAAAATCGTCTAAGGCCAGCTTCGAGAGAAAAATTGCACAGGACACTAAGGATAATCACAAGGCTTTCTTTAGTTATGTTAGGAACCTGGGTGGGAATTCCCAGATAGGCTCAGAATTAGTCCAAAATGACAAAAAATACACCGAGCCCACAGACATTGCCAACATCCTAGCTGACAGGTTCAGTGCAAACTTCTCCCCCCTCTCCCCACCAAAAGGGCAAATATCTATCCCAACAGAGTGCTGCCCCCCTGACATCTCAGATGCTCAGGTAACAGCTGCCCTCTCCAAAGCAAAAAACACAGCATCAATGGGACCAGATGGTGTCCCGGGCTGCGTCCTACATGAACTCCAAAAAGAGCTAAGCCCAAACATAAAACTACTGTTCAATCTTAGCCTTACTACAGGATATGTACCCAAAGAGTGGCGTACAGCAACAGTGGTCCCTCTCCACAAAGGTGGTGCCTCAACGGATCCTGGAAACTATCGCCCCATAAGCCTGACTAGCTTGGTCTGCAAAGCTATGGAAAGGATCATCATGGACCTCATAAATAAAGATATTGGGGACCTACAGACACTGGATCCTACCCAGTTTGGCTTTGTTAAGGGTAGATCCTGCCTCTTAAACCTGGTCGATTTCTTTGAAACAGTCACCAAGGCCATTGACGAGGGGAAGGTGGTCCACACAGCCTACCTGGACCTCGCAAAAGCCTTCGATACAATACCCCACTCGGGCATTATAGATAAGCTCACCAGCTTAAATATAAATGCCTATGTCACTAGATGGGTTGCAAACTGGCTCAAGGACAGAACCCACATGGTTAGAATTGCTGGAGCCATGTCAGACTCCAAACCAGTTACAAGTGGCGTCCCACAAGGCTCAGTCCTGGGACCTCTCTTGTTCGGTATATATTTCTCGGCGGTACAGGCCAACACGGAAGGACTGTGGCTGACCAAGTTCGCAGATGACTGCAAACTGGGCACCATAATCAACTCTCCAGCCGACACAAGCATCCTCCAAAAGGGCCTCATAGAAACAGACAACTGGTGCCAGAGCCATGGCCTCAAGCTAAACGCCAAAAAGTGTATAGTCATCCTTTGGCAAAAACAAAGTGCCCACAAATTACCACATAGGTGGTAATCCATTAAGTACAGAAGAAGTCATTAGGGACCTGGGGACCCAAGTTGATAGCAATCTCTCATTTGACAACCACATGGCCAAAGTGGTTAGAAAAACATTTTATATAGCCCACCTAATCATGAAGGGATTCACATCTAGATCAGGGAGGTCATCGTGCCTCTTTACTCATCCCTCATCAGGCCCATAATTGAGTACAATGCCCTTTTGGGATGTACCTTACCAGACACCTGCAGCAACTGGAAAGACCCCAAAAGTACCTCACCAAGAGGATCAAAGGGCTCAAACAGATGCCATATGCTGCCCGGTTAAAGAAACTCCAGCTCTACTCAGTGGCATACCGCCTGCTCAGAGGCAATCTGTGCCTGACGTATAAAGCCATGTCCAACCCAGAATTAATGGACATGCTGCACCTCAGAAAATCCAAATCCCATCGAGCCACGCTCGAGAGACTTGAACCTCAGCACTGAAATAAATAGGACATGCTGGAGGGACAGATTCATAACCCAGAGGCTCCCTTCACTCTGGAATAAAATCCCAGTCCAGGTTAGGCAGAGTCCCACATTGACTCTCTTCAAGAGGAATCTTGATGAGTGGATGGGAGATCGTAGGTTTACCCCGGCTATTACTTCTGTGTCACTGTTAGACAGAGGCACAGTATACTAACCTCAAAAAAAGGCATAGCAAAATTAATTTAAAATGGGTGGCGAAAGCCAAACACACTCTGGCTAGGCTTATAAATGCCCTAGGGCAGATAGCCTAGTATGAACCTATGAACCTATGAACCTATAACAAATGTGCACATTAGATGCCACACGTATCATGTCAATAGAGGTCACTTTGTACTAGCAGAAACAGTGGTTCCATTTAAACAGTGAATTTAAAATGAAAATGTACCTTTTTAGAAGTTTTCAAATGCAAATCACGATATAGTGAGTATCAGCGAGATTAGCCTTTTCTCCACTGCAGTGCAATCTCGGAGTTAGTATATATAACTAGCAGGGGGTATGCAGGTGCGGGGGTTTTGCTCCCTATTTAAATTTTTTTTTTGTGTTAAGTAAATTCTATAAATGAAGCCTTTGTTTGTAGCAGTACATCAAGATCTCCATTTACATGATGTGAGCGGTGTCTGACACGTGTATTTGGTTCAGTATTATAACTTTTGACATAGTACAAATTCGTGCTCAAGTAATTTCACTATTTTTGTCTTGGTAAAGTAAATTTTGATATTCTGAACTTTCGATCCACTGTAGATATAAAAAGTGTACACACCCTTGTTAAAATGCCCGGTTTTTGTGATATAAAAAATGAGACCACAATAAATCATTTCAAAACTTTTCCCACCTATAATGTGACCTATAACCTGTACAATTCAATTGAAAAACAAACAAATCTGCTAGGGGAAAAAATATAAAAAATAAAAAACATACAATATGCTGGTTGCCTAAGTGTAGACACCCTTAAACTAATACTTTGTTGTGTGTGCATACCCTTAAACTAATACTTTGTTGAAGCACCTTTTGATTTAATTACAGCATTCAGTCTTCTTGGGGAGGAGTTTATCAGCATGGCACATCTTGACTTGGCAATACTTGCCCACTCTTCCTTGCAAAAGCACTCCATATCTGTCAGATTGCGGGGGCATCTCTTGTGCACAGCCCTCTTCAGGTAAACCCACAGATTTTCTATTGGATCTAGGTCTTGCCTCTGGCTGGGCCATTCCA